>NC_142651.1:37183163-37335459 GCF_055504915.1 Nelumbo nucifera | reverse complement strand
TGACGTATTTCATGAGCGCACTAAGCATATTGAGACTGATTGTCACTTTATTCGTCATCATGTGCTCGAGGATACCGTTCGCCTTATTCCTGTCCCTTCCCAGGATCAGTCTGCAAATATATTTACCAAAGCTCACTCTCCTCTTCGCTTTCGTGCTCTCGTTGGCAAACTCCAGATGATTGATACATTACCATCTTGAGTTTGAGGGGGGATGTTAGCGTATTCTATCAAAATTAGTTTCATTATCTCCCTTCTAGGAGATAGCTGTACATATCTTATCTTCTCTTCTTTCCTTATTGTATCCTCTTTAGGTCACCGACCTTGTCTCCCTATTGTATCCCTATTATAATTAGCTCTATTATAAATAGAGCTGTAGCCTATTGAATAAATATATAAAAGAAAAACTATTATCTTCTCCATCCATCCTTCTTGGTTCGTATCAGAATCAAATTGGTCAACTGGTTAACAAATTGATTCGATTTAGTTTCGGTTTGGGATATTGCATAAACCATAAGGAGTGGTTTGGTTTGATTATACCCACGGTTTAGTGAGCACCTCTATCTAAGTGCCACCTATATATATATAATGTGACTTGCGATCAACTATTTAACCCATGACCTAACTAAGCACAACTTTTGTGTTCAATTTGAGTATTAAAACATTGGCAATAACTCAAGAATTATATAAGCATCTACTACAGATTACATAGCATTGCCTCATATCTTAAACCCTAAGGACAATAAATTGGTGGAATGTTTATTCCATTGAGGAAAAAAGAAAAGATCTCCCCATCTCACAATACATATACACAACACATTTGTCATCACATAGCTCACAGGTACCTCTTCCTCCTCCTCCTCTCCTTTCTGACATATGCGCATATTTTTTTTTTAAATTAAATCATTAAAAACATAACAACGTCAAAATTAAAACTCTCATGGGTATTCATTATCTCCATTAAATCCCTCTTTTCTTCTCAAATCTCTCTTAATACCTTTGCGCTCTCTCCCTAATAAAGTAGGGGTGTAAATTAGATGGATTAGATTATGAACCCTAGCTTGTACCCAAACTAATGTCAAAACCCATATTTGCCCACCCAGTACATGGAATGAAAGAATCTTCTTCTATAAAAATCTAAAGAAGTCATTGTTCCTTTCCGTGGATTGTTCTTTTTATTAGTGTGGATTCGTTTCATGGATTGTTTTTTTATTAATTTAATGTAGTCATTTCATCTGTTCAATTTTGAAATTGTTTTCTTTCTTTTTTTTTTTTTATTTTGTTATTGATCTCATGCCAAACACATTATTTTGGCTTTATAGGGGCTTTACAATGGGGGGTATCCCATCCCCCAAACCCCCCAACCCTAAGGGCAGTGGGATTTGACCCCAGTTCTTTGCTACAAGTAGCCAAAGAACCTATCAACTAAGCCATCATTAGATGCTTCTCATGATAAGCAGTTAACTTATGTGCTTTTCATAATATATAAGCTATATAAAAAGGAATAAGTTTGAAACTCAATAACAAAAAACAAAAAACAAGAAAAGAAGATCATTTTCTACTAGAAATATATAAAAAACTTTGGTAAATCACTATTACTTCGTTTTTCTTTGAAAATACATTTTTAAATAGTAGCTTGTGCATTGCAGGGATCACTGCTAGTTGAATTGGAAATTTGTAACATCTATATCCCAGAGGAAAAGAAGAAAAAAAAGCCACTTTAAAGGCCCTACAAGAAAAATTACTTCTTTCTTCTCACTCATCAAATATCCAGCTAAGCCATACCAAGAATTATACATTTTCCCCTTGTTATCTCAATCTTAACACATTATTTCTTTAGTAACATTACAGTAATTAGATTGGTTTGACACTTAGAAATACTCTAGATATCCATGCCTTCCATGGACTGCTACATAACTTGTGGAAAAAAATGACTAGACAATAAAGAAAAACAAACGCAATGAATTAGAAAAGTAGACATCTTCAATCTGGTTTTGGTTATGACCTACAGAAGCAATGTTAGAATATAGTGCATGTTCTCCAACAGCACCGATGCAAAATATTTGACAAATTACCTTGCGTCTTCTGTGATTGCTTCAGATTTCCAGACTACATCTTTTAATCCTGATGAGAAGCTTTTGTAGAACTGTTATTTGATCAAAGAGTTGTTGAAGAGATGTCAATTTGCTATTTCATTCAGGGCTAGCAAATGTTTTTCATGAAAAATTAGAAAGCTTGAATCTCTACATGCCTTATAAAACTCCAAGGTATCACCTCCGGTCTTTCGGAGCTCCACAAGATGCAGTGAAGGAGCCACTTCAAATACCTGAATAGGAAATATGAATACATTCTATTTAGCATGATCTACCTAAGAAGACTCCTTTTATTTCCATAAAAGCAATAAGCAATCAGCAGCATAATTAAATGGTGTCCACTCTAGCAAACCCTCTTTAGGTGTGCTACAAGTATTGGATGCTTACATGGGTCCAAGCAATGGACTTTCTTGACATCTAAATTTCAATGTGCACAATCAATGTTATTACATATTAGAGCTTGGGTAGCAAGCACACAAAGACATCTAATAAATGGTGTAGAAGTTATAAAAGAGATATCTCCATCAATTTATAGATCATCATATAAATAACTTAGATTCTTCCATTAATTTTAGCCATTCCATAGGTTCAAGTATTAAAAGATGTCTTCTATAAAATATTCAAGCACCATTATCTTGTTGATATGGCTACCCCTGGGGGACTAGGGCTGCAAATAGATTGGATTGAATTTGGATAGAGATATATCCAAATCTGATCCAATAAAAATCCTAGAGATCCAAACTTGAATTGATGTCTGATGGATATGTAAAACATTGATTTGGATTGGATTCGTTTACATATACAGTTAGCTGATTTGATTCGAATATCAGCAAATCTATAGAAAATTAGCATAAATTTACAAAAGTAATATAAAACGAAAAATATATACTATCAATATAAGATAGGTTTATCTGAATCCTAAATCCCTCTTATTCTAAAGAATTTTAATACTAAAAATTAAAAACGGGATTTATATTCGGATCAAGAAGCATCCATATGGTCGTTTTGTGTTGGAATAGATGCCTTTAGAATGGGCCGAGTTTTGTGGGTTTGTTATTCTATTGTTCGTATGGTTTGTAGTTTTGGGCCGAGATAGTTTGGGATTGGACCCGATCTCTTGGTGGTGGCATCACATGTTTAGAAGTTTTGTGACCTGGAGCATGGTTGATTTCAGGTTTGGTCTTAGGGCTTGTTTGTTTAGTGGTGTTTTGTCCCTCTCCATAGGCCTTGTATAAATACATAGACTTAGCTAGGCACCATAAGAATTGTGTTGGACACTCAAACAGTGACCAAAGCGTGCTTAGGTCACAGCACAAGCCCATAGTGCAATTCCGCAAGGCGACAGCCCTCAAATCACAATAGACACCCTACAATATGAAACAACAAATCGCCTCCATGACGCAGAACATAACTAGCTTTAGCATACGATTTGATACCAGTGATCCCCTGTGCTGTGATGACATTTAGTCTAAGCGCTGCGTTGCAACAGCACAGCCTTCCCATACTTGATTTGCAAAGATAAAATAGCACATGAAGGACCACAAAATCTTTAAGTCACAAAACAGGCTTTAAAAGGGGGTAATAGCTATATCATATGCGAATCCCGAGGGGAAGAGCAAGAACCCAAACCCTAGGATTTCATACGTGATTTAGGTATATAAATAGAGCAAACCCGAAGCCTTCCTCACGACAATCTTACAGTTTCCTTGCGTAAGCTTTGCCGGTTTAAACCCTTAACCTCCCTAAGCTCCCTTTACAGCTCTTCTTCCTCACTCTTCCATAGAGCCATCTACAGTCTTTTAGGTAGACCCAATTGTTGTCTTACCTGCTTTTCCCACACCTTGTATACAACTTATATTATTATATACTCTTTTTTCTAAAAAAATTCTACCTTTTCTTTTTCAAAAAAAAAAAAATCAAGAAGCACTCAAATACGATCCAATTGATAGACGGATCGTATTTTCAAATCCGATCCGACTATGGAGAAACGGTATATCTGAATGAACAAATCAGAACTCAAATTTGAATCGGATTAAATCCAATCCATTTCCAGTCCTATGGGGGACTTGAGGAAATGGGGTACCATAGTCAGATCTAGCCTATGGTAATTTATATAAATACCTGAAAATCCATAAATATCTATTCCTCTCTTCTCGAAAAACCAACCGAAATTATTTTTAGGAAAGAACTACAAGAAAATCTCTTATTTATAAGGAATAATACCTCTGTAGCAACTGAGAGACGGCCCTTTCTTCCAGTTTTGTCACCTCGCAACTTTATCTAGAAACGATTGACGTATAAAGAGAAATTCCACAAAAAATTATAATTGTAAACCTATAATGTTCTTTGCGTCTTTACTAGGAAATATAAAAAAGGAAAGCAAACCATGATATGAAGCTTGTAAAGAAGTTGCAGTTTTACCTTGTAGTTTTGCTTGTGCACATTGAAACCAAGAGGCTTTGCAGTTTCCTCAATTTTGGACATGATTTCATTTGCCGGGAATTGAGATGTAAACTGCGTTTCTCGCTTCACAAGACCCTACAATTAGAAAAGTAAATAAACAATGGAGTGTTTAGAATCTTCAGAAGAATATCAGTGTTGCAGCTAAACAAAAACGGGAGGTTTTGTTGAATGATATCATTGGATATGAAGACTTGTTTTTTTCCCCAACTTAATGATATCATTGGATATGGAGACTTTTATTTATTTTTTCATTATTTTGATAAATCTTTTGTTGAAGTAAGCTAGAATCAAATCTGCCACGACAGCTCATTACAGAGTTCTTTCCAACAATCCAGTTGAACTACAGGTTGCATGTGAGGTACAGTTTTAAGCTTAATTGTCTAATGGTTGTGAAGAACAACTTCACAACTTATGACTTGGTCACTGATATAAACGTTCCTGTTCATATGGCATCAATACTCTATTTGTTTTTGGTTGAAAACACCAATAATCTTTATAGAGCAAAACGAACATGGAATATAATTAGTCATTTTTAGGAACATACCATTTGTTTCTCAAATAAATTCTCAAGACTAAAACCCCGTGACCTAGAGATAAGCTCAAAAGCATTCATAGATACTGGTTTTTCTTTCTTTTCTGTTACAAGGTATTCCTGAAAAAAAAAAAGAAAAAAGAATAAGTAATAAAGAACTTTCAGGTGACACTTTCAATCTGGAGGATTAATAATCTATTGGGTTAAGTTATTATAAGACAAAATAAAATTCAAGCAAAACTTAGAATCGACTTGATTATTTTTGTGAATCTGACTATAGTTAAGAACTAGACTGAAGCATGATATGTAATAGGGCATGAATGCCAGAAAATAGACATTCTAATGTCAGAGATGCTACTAAAACATGTGTCTCACTTTTTTTGTTGAAAAGATGGCATCATGCCAATAGCTAAGCCAAGGTTAAAGCAAAGGGTGAATGAGAAACCTTACCTCGGATTCATTAAAAACAGCATTAACATCATCAAGGTTCACATCTTCCTCACTTTCAAAATCTGGTGGCCTGTACCCTTTCTTAAACCATTCATTTTCTAAAATTTCTGGAATTGTTATCCTCTGCAAACAAATGAATTGAAGATTAGATTTCAAAATCAAGTCCTAGAATGTTTGAGCAATAGCATGTCTGAGCCCATATTACAACTCTTCATACTTGAGCACACATTTCATAATGGTAATTATATTGTGAGAAGAATAACTAGTTGATCTAGGAAACTTACTGTGAGAGGATTTGGGTCAAGAATACGTTTGATCAGTTTCTTTGCACTGGAAGAAAACCATGAAGGACATGTAAAATCAGCCCTAAAAATCTGCAATTTGAACGAATCTCATAAGTTCTTTCACTAATGAGATTAATTAAGAGTATGAAACTATCAAACAAAACTACTGAAATTTTTACCTTTTCATACAAAGCTATAAGGTTTGACTCATCAAAAGGCAAGTAACCAGCCATAAGAACAAAAAGAATGACACCACATGACCATATATCAGCTGTTGTACCATCATAACCTTTATCCTTAAGCACCTGTAATAAGTATCAAACAAAAGGAATCCAATGGGTACAAAATTCAGCATTGCAACAAATCATTTTAACCACCAATACAAGACATATGTAAGTACCTCAGGAGCAACATAATTTGGGGTTCCGCAGGCAGTGTGTAGCAGCCCATCTTCCTACATGATAGTTAGAATGTTTAGCATCTTATTATATAATACTTGGAAATTACCTATAGCATAGAGAAGTCTTCCTAGTGGTAAGCTAGCCTGCATATTATGCAAGACAATCTGAAGTCAAACTCACACAAGAAGCAAAACTAAATACATGTGAGGTTGTTGGATCTTTGAACACTCTCCACGTTAAAATTATTGTGTGCTGCATTATCTCAAGACAAAGAACACATATCTTATTTGCAAGTTAATTATCGTTAATAACATTTTCAAACTAGGGCTGTAAACAATATCATATTGTTTGAATGAGGCATAAGCCTTAAGGAGTCGCACCATTAAGGAAAGCATATCATAAAGAGGGAAACTATATAAAAATTATGCAGAATTGAAAGGGTATATTTTTATATAGGAAGAGCATAAATGAAGAAATGATCATCAAGGACAAATAAAGGTTATTATCCTCAATACTCTTCTTTAGAGTCTTGGACATTGGATATGAGTTAGAGTCTTTATCCTTGTATTTGCTGCTTTTGAGGGGTCAGGTCACATCCTCCCACCCCTCTAGGTATTTTTGTGAGTATTAATAAATTTTTATCTTTTAAAAAGCAAAAACGAAAACAAATGATCATACAAACAATGCCTAGAAGAACAGTATATAGGAGCTCTAGAGAAAGTCATCCCACAGGAATCATTTTTAGTAACTTCTAAAACAGTCTAAATGGTAAGTAAAGAATAGATGCAAATGCACATATATAAGCATGCACACACACACAAAGGAACCTCAAGGTGAAAAAGATGTTACGCTTTTTACATGAACTTATGTGGTTGAGCCTTTTCCCTTGTGCACATTTAAAACAATGCTCTGAATAAGCTGAGTTTGAAGGTAGAGTCCAGATTGCTGATGAAGTCTCTAGCTGGTCATAGCAGAGACATATATAGGATCGAGTCCCACCTTCACCCGGGTTGGGGGGGGGGGGTCTAGACTATGGGGATGACTACCCTAAAAAAGCTATTTTCCAATATTGACTATACCTAAGAAAACATATCCAACGAAAAACACAAACTTACCCGTACTTGTTGTGACAGTGCACTCAATCCAAAGTCTGATACTTTAAGAACACCATATGAATCCAGAAGTAAATTCTCAGGCTGCAAATCAAGCAAACCTAATGAATGAATATGTGGTGATAATTGTATAGCATAGAGACATTAAATGCCCAATATAAACGAAGTAAAAATTTTAACATATTAAAATCTAGTCAAACCTTCAAATCTCTATGGTAAACCCCCCTACTATGGCAGTAATCCACAGCATTAATGAGCTGTTGGAAGTATCTCCTAGCTTCATCCTCCTTAAGTCTCCCATTATTGACCTAAGTATCAAAGAGCTGATAAGGAAATTTTTACCAAGCCAAACTTAAACAAATGCAAAACTCTAGATACCCTACCTTGACATGCAAGAACCAATTGCATTCACAGCAAGCAAACAAACACATGATTAATGCTAAATTTAAACAATTGCCACCCAATTATATCACCCCTTTAGGCCATGATATGGAAGAATGGAATCGATGTTCAAATATAGTAATCCTACTCAAAAAAGTGCACATGCATGGAGAAAAAACTGGACAAGTCGACGGTTGTACAGGCTAATATGGTAGGTGGTATGTTACACAATTTAGAGCTTGAATGAGTGAAATATTTTCTCTGACCATATAAAACCAAACAACAAAGTCTTACTATTTTGTCAAACAGCTCGCCTCCATCAACAAATTCAAGCACAATGTATATCTTGGTCTTGCTTGCCATCACCTACAGGCAAAAATAGACAGATACAAGCTGAGACTTATGAAGCAATTTACGGTATATAATATATAAACATCAGCTACAACACAGTTTATATCGGTTAAGTTATCTAACCATTCAATGAACTAATATACCCCTTGTCCAGCACAATTGTCGCTGGTCGTTGTCAAATAGTATGAGTAGAAGCATGGACAAAATTGCACTGGAATCCCATCGAGAGGAGGTAGTTAACTCTATTGTTGGTATTGTTTAATTGAATTGGGGAACTACTTATGCAATCATATCCTTGCTCGATAAACAGCAGGAACATGTATCTGTTACGAACATACAACATTTCCTAGCGACTTTCTAATAAAATGTGATGCACTAGCAATAATTTTAAAATAAAAAATCAAATAATTTATTATTAGATCCTTTATATGTCCGCTTGAGTTGGGATCTCCTACCAAAAATAAATAAATAAATAAACAAAAGGGAACGTTCCTACATGATCTGTGGCTGCAAATCTCATCATAGGAAGGAAATCTACCATGTATGAGATGTGCAGGTACATGTCACGTTAGAACGTTTTGGAGGAGATCCGGACTCTGTCTGCTCCATCGATTTCTGATTGCTGCAACTGACTTTCTTACAATCCCATTAAAAAGAACACGCGCCATATATGGAGGAACAAGATGATGTTAGGAAAGTCTTGCATTCACACTTTGGCTTCTGAAAATGGGGTGCCTTGAATATCTGCTCACTTATTTGAAACTAGGGAAAATCTATGATCCCAGAAGGATATAATACGAAAAGGCTTTGACCAAGTACAACCTTCCATGAATTTTGATGAAAACTCACAGAGTGGTTACAATTTTTATGATGCCGGTTGATTGGTTATAATTTTTTTTTGGTATCATGTTTTTTTTGGCGTCATAGTGGAACCTTTGCAACTATTATATTATTGTATAATGCATTTTGTACCAAAAGGCCCAAAACATTTTACCTCCATTTCCATGTTTTTAGGGTCCAGTCCACTCTAGCCCAAGCTTGCATCAGGCCCAGAAATTAGGGGCACGCTTATCTATCTATCTATCTAACTAAGTTGAGGGACTAAGTGCCATGCATTGGGATGAGATCTGCTGCTGTTGAGCTATCTAACCAATCATGCTAATGGGTCATCTAACCAATCACAAGTGAATACACCAGTGTTTCATAGGGTTTTTGTTTTGCCTGTAATTCACTCGCATCTTTAGAGCAGATCCGGGTTTGAGTGTCACTACCCCCTAAGTACAGTGATTTACCCCCACAAAATCAAAAAAAAAGAAAACCCACTAAGAAAAGCAGATGCAGAACAGAATAACTGTCTTAAGTCGTATAACATATATGAGCTCAGTCCATCCTCCCAATGCCCACCTCCTTACTGATATTGATTCTTCAAAACACCTTTTAATTGAAATGAAACACAGGCACAGCAATGAAAACAAAATAACAAAGCAGTTGGCTGATATTTTGAATTTGTTTCCATCCTTGGTATATTTGTGTTCATTGGAGGGTCACTAAATGGCTAGCTAGAGACAAAATCATAAACAGTGGGCTGGGTAATATCACAGATGAACACAGCAACACGCTAGTATTTCATACATATAGGATCACATTTTATGCCTACAGAACACTAGTATATTCTCTCACAAGGTTTTAAAAATTGGATCAGACGTAAAACCATTTTGGCCACTGGTTCTTGGGTCAAACGGTCTGGTCATTCAGTTGGAATGGACAGCCTGTTTTGATTGAAAAATTAAAAATAAAAGAGGCCAAAAATTATTGTCTGGGTCTATAGGTCAAGATTGACCAAATCAATGATTTTTGGCCCAAAAACTGTTTTAAGGTGAATGGAACCAATTGTTTAACAGGTTCCCGGGTCAACCGGTCAATCCAGTTTTCAAAACCATGTTCTCTTATGATAGATTGTCTAACTAGTAACCAGATGGATTGAATACAAAATCATATACACTAAACACATTAGTATTCTATACACACAGGATTCACATAGAACTCACACATTATCATTATGCATATGGTACACTAGCATGCTCACTGGTAATAGGTTGTTTAGCCCAGTCTGCATAATATTGTCTCCACCCAATCGAACTCCGCAAAGAAATGCTGTCGCAAGAGATGGAGAATCGGAGATGCACGTAAAACCACAAATTCCAGTGGGCCTCAAACTTTTTTGTTTGTTTCATATGAAACCACAAAACGCATTTATTTTACAATTTATGGTGTCCGTACTCCCTGAACTTTTTTCTTTTAATTTTCTCTTAAGTTTTAATTTTGTAAACACTTCATGCATACACTATGATTCAAACATGATGATGGGACACTATAATAGATTGAATGCCGGTGGAAGACGCATGCTCGTGCAGGAGAAAGAGTACTTTATTGTATAGTACCTCGTAAAGCTTGATTACATTTGGATGCTTGATCAACTTCATGGTTGAAATTTCTCTTTTAATCTGCAAATAAGATCCAAAAAGAGAAAAAAAAAGCACACTAACAAGTAAGTTCTCAAAAAGAGACAGAATAGTTTATAAATAGTTATGTTAGCTGGAACAAAACAACAAAAATATGTACAAACTACAAAGTGTTATTAAAAAAATAAAAAATTTTATATGATTTCAAATTAAAAAGTAAAATAAATCTCGCCCGAACAGTACTAATAAGTTCCTCACATGTCACCCAGTCACTGTTCCTAAATTTACAGGTGTGCTAATCTAGAACGACCTTTAAAAAACAATTGATAATTATAGATAAAGAAACCATGGCAAAGTCTAAACGATGATTATTGTTTGCCTTATTCTACAGTAATAAAAGTTCATTAACTCAGAATTGAGAGAGAGAGAGAGACCTGTTCGACCATCTTATGGCGGAGGACCTGAACCTTGTCGAGGACCTTGATTGCAACGCTATCGCCAGTGTCGACATTTTTGGCAAACTTCACCTTGGCGAAGCTGCCCTCCCCAAGCGTTTTCCCGATCTCGTATTTTCCTATCCGCGTGTGGCTTCCGTGGACCTTCCTGCTCATTTCGCTCTCTATGCTGTATTGTATCGCTGTTTCTCTCTCGCCTCCGATCAACAACGTTCCGTCACACTTCGGTAGTTCTCCTATACTACTTCTGCCGTTCTGCGTCTCTTCTTCTCTCTCTCTCTCTCTTTCCAATTGAGTTAACTATCTCAGTATCTCTGTGTATTTGTACGAATGACTGATTATTAGAAGGGACTATGATGGAATCAAGAAAGAATCAGGTATGCAGAATGCGGGATGGATGTACACGGAGGTGGGTGGGACCAGCATTCCAACGTACACATCCATCAGGAGAGGATTTTCGATTCATTTTGCGTGTTCTCTCACCCTCTCTCCTCTCCTTTCCGTGTTAATTCCGTGGGTGTTTGTCTTTATGTGTGTCAACGAAAATCAAATTTGTTTCCCAAAATACCCTTCCTCTTCCGTGGTGGTTATTGAACAGAGCCGTGTTAAGTGGCCAAGTGCCCATTTACGAGAGCCATCAGTTAATCGTTTGAAGCATGGTTTTCAAAACCGGATCGAACTGAAAAACCGGGATTTGGTTAGATGATCGGTTTCGTTTTACTTTAGAATCATTATTTCTATCAAAACCATTGAGCAATTGAACCGTTCAATGGTTTGACCGATTTTTATTTATTTACTTATTTTTGTTAAAATAGGCCATTCATTCAGTTCGAATGATCAAGCCATTCAACTCGAGATTCGAATCCTTAACTGATTTGTTGTCTGAGTCAATTTTAAAAACCTTGATTTGAAGAACCATCTGCTTCAGTCTCTTCTAATAACTTATTTGAAGCGCTTGAAAAAAACTCAATTAACATCGCTGAATCTTCAGCTCAGCCCTCCAAACAGGTCCTAAATAGATCTTAAACTTCAGGGGAGGTGGCTTTATTATATGGATCGGAGCAATCGAAGCTACTCATCGCCTGTTACATGAGCTAGGCCACCCCATAAATCCCTCTCTAGACAAACCATTATTCAGTTCCACCAGTGGTCGTGTAATGCAACCGATATGAAAATTAAAGATTCTCTCAAGAGTCATGACACTGATGGTGTGGCTTATGTTCAATTTGATTGGCCTATACATGGGAACCTAGGGGTAGGCTTATGTCATATATTATAGTGAATAAAGAGTTCAATCACTTATGCACTAGTGACCGAACAAAAGAAAAAATAAGTTTGTTCAGTGATAGCACTCAGATCTAATTTGAATCAGAATTGGTTTGAATATATCCCAATCCGATCTACTATACATTATATATTATTAATTTTTTTACTATAATCAGATTCTAATCGGCTATTCAATAAGATGTTTGAATTAAGTCAAATTTGAGCCATAATTTTGGAAATCTGATAATTTTTACTGAATTCGGATTTCTTATTAAATTGGATTGGATATACTCTTTACTGAATCTAATTCGATTCATTTGCAGCCCTACTCAGTCGGTTCATTTTTGGGATGACTGTGTGGTTAAAGAAAATGTTGTGGCCTAGGATAACCACCAGACCGCAACACACTGATTACTGGCTTGTTCACTCTTGGTTAGAAGATGATTTCAAGTTTGAGATTGGTTGTATCCAATGAAAGCATCATATCTATTATTGATGCAGGGTGCTTTATTTTGCTCCCTAGGTATTTTTGCCTTTTCAAATGTTTGGAAATGGTGTAAAACATCATCGATGGAGTTTCACTTTTACACCAAACGTAAAAAGGTTCTGACCATTGAGCTTTGACAAATGTGGCATCTTTTATTAATTTGATCAATATAGTATTTACATCGTTAATTGATGTAAAATTTTACTTTAGATGAGGTTTTACAATGTAAAACTCTACTCCATTCAAAGGCTGATAAATCTAAATCATAAGTAGGGTTATACATTAATCTTGATTTACACTCCATCCAAATACCAATAAAACCGAAACCGACATAAATTTTTACATCGCTTCCAAATGCAGCCTTCATGGTGGATGTTAAAGCTACAAACACAATGCTCAATATTCAAAAGTTTTCAACAAAACAAGAGGCGTTGCTTTGTCATCAGTGGTGAAAAAAAACGAGGAAATGCTATTTTTAACATCAGAAAAACTTTTGTATAATATTATTGATCTTCTTTTTCATTGAAGGCAAAATATATATATATATATATATATAATTATCAAACCTTATGAAATAACTGTCCATCTAGCCCAAAATATACTAGCATCATCTAGAGTGAAATTTAAGACTTAAAATCTGTGTTCCAAATAAAGGCTTAAAATCAATGAAGGTCTGCTTCCTTTGTTTGAAGTTTGGCTATGATGAGAGAGTGCATTCCGCTTGATTTTATTTAGAGAGGGATATAAAAGTAAAACAAAAAGAAGACCAAGTGGAAGAGAATGGGTTACTCAAGTAAATTGTGGAGCCTGGTCCCTAAACCATAATCAATCTATTGCGAAAATATCCAAACACCAGAAAAGGGTGATTTCGAAATTTCAAATGATATCCCAAGCCGTGCATCGGTACGGTAAATGCAATTATTTGAAACGTCTCAATAAATGGAGTCAGCTTCATGACTCGGAGGTGGGGATGGTTGGCGATGAGGTTGTTCTTATCCTCTTAATACCTTCCATGACGTGGAGGCGGAAGACTGTGGAATGTTGTCTCATTCCGCCACCCTCACGTTCTTGAGTGGCCCTCTTTTTCTCTCCACATGTAGTCTAACCTTAAAAGCAGTGGTTCTATATCCCGGAAGGTGTTATGTGAGTGTGATTGTGATTGTGTTTGTATGTGAGAGAAAGATAAGAGTATGATGTATAAGAGACAATGTTGTATTTCATTCATTCAAATAAAATAAATTGAAAAATAATGTTCAATTCCTATCCAATAATGCTTGCGATTAACTAAGAGTCATTATTGCTCTTGGCCTAAATGTTTTCTTGGCTAAGCCTAAATTGTAGTGGGTATCTCTTCAAAATTCAAATACAGATGTAACAAAGATGAGATGCATCATCAACTTATTCATATGGACAACTTGGATTTACCTATTCTAGGAGAAAATATATAGTTTGATTAATTTCGTTTTGTTTCTATGTGTCTGAGTTGGTGATGAAATGTACTGTATGTTAGGAATTTGGGACAAGATAAGCTATGTCCCCCTTTTAATTTATATTTTTCTTTTTGATAATGGTTAATAAAATTTTAATGTTGACCCCGGTTTTTCTTTTTTTTTTTTTTCATTCATAAGCTGGAAAAAATTACTGGAACAAAATTAGTATAAATAAATTCCAAAATGCAGTTGTCCATGTCATCAGCCTACTTTTTCTTGCTTCTTTACTCCCTTAGAAATACAATATGGACTACTCACAATTGATTCAGTTTCGTTTTTATTAAGATACCTATAAATACCTAAAATATGGTCATCTATATCTATAGAATCATTCTTCATTAGACCTGTGTCCAACCATTCTTAAAAAAGTGAGACTAGTTAACCCTACTCTCAAAAAAAAAAAAAAAAGAAAAAAACTAAATTTAGATATATGGTTATTTATAAAAAAAAGGTACCCATTTCAAAAGGAAAGACTTAGTAATATACAAAGATTTTCAATAGTGTGGGTTCCATTCTTTTAGATGAAAACATTTATCAATTATAAATCTGATTTAACTTTTAAAATTAAATAAGTCAATAAAATAAAATAAATAATGAGTCTCAAATAAAGTGAGTCATTGTTTATTACAAATACAACTCCATTTAATCTCTTAAATCAAATAAAGAAACAACGCAAATTGATAATGGGTGTCAAACATAATAAGTCATAATAGATTGTCAATTGCAAAGATGGAGGGTCCATATTAATCTATAATTTAATTTCCTAATTCAAATAAAAATCATTACAAAGACTCGATGGTGTGGTTTTTTCTTTTAACCGAAGTAGGGTGTCAATTACAAATTAAACCTCATTTGAATATTTTAATTAAAACAAGAAACTCAAATAAGACATACTGGATATATAGTAAGTCTCAAACAAAATGATATATTATAGTTGCCCATACATAGTATAGGGTCATTCTATAGTTTTTATAACAAAGAAAGAGAAAAGAATTAAATATAAGATGATGACTTGGTCTTAAAGCTGTGATGTGGCCCATGCTTAACCTACAAGTTTGGACAATTTAATCTCCTAAAAAGATTAGGTGATGAAAATTATCTAGGTAATCAACCATACTAATTAATTGTGAGGCAATTATGTACACTCACCATTTTGTTTGAGATTTATTATTTATCTAGTAAATCTAATTTGAATTCCTTATTTGATTTAAAAATTAAATCAAGTTTAATTTGTAACTAACGATTTATTTCATCAAAAAGAATGAGACTCACAATATGGATGGTCTCTGTAATGAGCTTTTTATTTGAACTAGTAAGTGTGTATGTACTTTACATGTGGAAAATTTTGATGATGATAATAATGATAGTAAATAATATGTTTTAAAACTTTTTACAATTTGTTTATATTTATATACCTATAAAAATTATTCTTATTTGTCACATTTATTTTTGTTTAATTAATATGATGAATATACAATGTTAGAGATGTACCCATATGTTATATACACATTTTTTTGTATTTTTTTTATATTTTTGTGTGTTTTTATATTTTTAATCCTTATTATTATTTAATTATAACATCAAGGATTGAAACATTTGGCCCAAAAGGTTGAATTGTTGACTCACCACTAAACAAAACAAGAAAATAACTTCATTTTTTTGGTTGATTTTAAATTTATATTTTATTTATATCATCAACAAAAGCAATTATTCTTTACCTTATTATTTTTCTTTAATATGGTTAATTAATATAGGATACAATGAAATAATGGGGGTTAAAACTATAAATATAAAGCTTGAGAGGGAATTAAATCAGAAGAAAAATAGTAGTTTAAAAATTACAATTTGTGTCATCACAGTTATAGAGAAACCAAATTCAAAAATATGGGTATTCTAGTCAAGAATAGAATTCGATGAATGTTAATGAGAGTTAATACCTTACAACTAAAGAGGGATAAAATTAAAAAATTAGGGTATTTTAATCAAACAAAAGTTTCACACTCTCGTTCGCATTTTTAGTAGTAGTATAGATTAGTAATTGAATTAGATTAATATTGGTCTCATCGGTACTTCATTTAGGGTTATTTACTTAGACACCCCTATGGTTTCAAATATTCACTAAAGCATACCCTCTATATAAAGCCTGAAGCTCAAGCCCGAAGCCCGATCTATACACAAAATGTCTTATTTTCAGTATATATTTATAAACTAATATTATATTAATTTAGTAATATTTTAATAAATTAATAAACTAATTTATATTTCCTAATAATAAATTGATATTCATTAATATATATATATATATTATTTATTATATATAGCATAAGCTCGAGTCCATGGGCCATGGGCCAAAAATTTTGTCCAAGTTTGAAAAATAATGGGTTAGGTCGGGTCGGGTCGTCAGGCTACCCAGCCCATGAATAGGTCCAATTGTATACATAAAATATCATATGAAATAAAAATTTAAACATTTTTTTTTTTTAAATGGACCTCTCATAGCTTGGCCCGGTTTGCAACTTGGCCTGGCCCAAGGCCATGGAACAACCCAACCCACGACACGGTGCGGGCCCATGCGGGCTCGAGCCATGGGCCGTGCCGAACCGACCTCCTAAATCATCCCAAGGGAGGGAGGCATAGACCGAGACGCTTCGTGGTCTGGCATGGGGCATGCAGGTCGTGTCGTGTCAGCCCAACACTATCCAATTTACAACTCTACTTGAACCTGCCCAATATTGGGGACAATGGGGGAAATTCAAGGATTCCCCATCCTTGATAAGGAGTGGGGTGCCTTGCCCTTGAACTCGCCTGGCATTGAGGAGTGGTTGTCTTGCCCTAAACCCGCCTGACACCAGGGATGGGGCGGGGATGGGGTAAAGTCTCTTGACTATGGGGTAGAGAAAAGGATGGGGTGCCTCGCCCTGAACCCACCCCGTTGTCATTCTTATATAATTGTTAATTATTAGTGAAATTAATAAAATATTAGCTTTTGTAATTATTTTTATTTATTTAAAGTTAATCAAAATTTCATTTAAAAATAATAACAATTATTAAAATTACTACAAATTATTGATATTAAATTAACAATAATTATTTTCTATAAATCAACATTAAGTGAAAAATATAATTATTAAAATTTTAGATATTAACAATAAATTTTGATTATTAATTTAATATTAATTAATAGTAAATAAAATTATTATATCTTTCATATTTTCCCGCTAATATAGATAATAATTAAAGGTCCCTTGAATTGACATAATTAGACATAACCCTACTTATTTAAGTTGAAAGATTGATTAGATAATCACACTTAATGATTTAATGGATATTGACTTGATATCTTATGCAAAATTCACTAGATTGGAATCTTTAAGATCATGACAGAATTAACCAAAAAGGATAGTTTGTCTCACTAAAATGAGACAAACTATTTTATTTCTAACATTACTTTGTTTTTATGTATTTGCAGTATAAATGAAATAAAATAAAACTTAAAAACAAAATGAACAAATAAACCAACATTATTCTGATTTCTACAACATAGGGGTAGTAGAAACCTATTTAGCCTTTGGTGCTCAAAAGTCTAAAGTGTACCGATGAATTATCTCATACTTCATACCATAGATATTATACCAAGTTAATTTTCATGTGAATTCTAGACATAACACATCCATTGTGTACATCAGCAAACTATCATACCAATTTTGGGTAAAGGTATAATCTATCATACTAGTGGATACTGCGGTCTGCCGTTACTTTCATTTAAAATTATTAATTGAAAAAGTAAATTATTGGAGCGTGGTGGCATGAACCAACCTTCGGAGTCCGGATTCAGTAGATCCTTAGGTAGGGGTGTTCACGGTTAGATTAAATTAAAATTATTAATTGATCAGTTCGGTTCTTTGATTTTTTGGTTTTTTATATTTATAATATATATTTTATAAACATATATATAATATTATATTATAAATAATAAATGATATATAATATATTATAAAAATATATATTTATATATAATATATAAAAAATATGTGACATATATTAAATATATATATATATATCGGTCGGTTCAATTAATTGTCGGTTTTTTGTAGACTAACCAAAAATCGAATCGGTCCTTTGGTTTTTCAAAAATACCAAACTGATCGGTTCGGTTAACCACATTTTTCGATTCAGTTTTCTCAGTTTGGTTTGGTTTTTCATAGACACCCTTACCCTTAGGTTCACGGGGCGCATGGACCCTCCAATAGGAAGCGTGCACGTCAACTCTTTTAAATTAGGGTAAATTACAAAGACCCCCCCCCACCCGTACTGTGGTCTGTGACAAAGACCCCCCTGTACAATGACAATGAGACAAATGCCCCCTTCCGTTAGCTTTTCGTTGAAATCCATTGTTGCAATATTTTTTAATCCTTATACTATCCTGACCTGAGACAAAAACACTGTTCATCTTTCCTGACCTCATGATACATGGACAGTAGAGGTGATAATCCCTTCTACCTCAGATTACTTAACATTTATCTCTCTCCCTCTCTCTCTTCTTCCCCTTCTTTCTCTCATCCCATTTCTTCTTCCCGCTTTCCTCTCTTTTGTGTTCCTTTCGGCCATAGTTGCGCAGTTTGATAGGTCTCAATCAGATTCAATGCAAACCAGTAATAAAAGACTTTCTTTTGGTGAAAGATAGACCAGTTGAAAAAAATAATTCAGCTTGCTCTATTCCAGACTAAAGTGATTATATAAATAATAGCCCACGTAACAATTTATTCCTGAATACTAGCTAACTGATGCTATCCAAGTCAATCCAGGAACTTGGGATTCTTCTTAGGAACACGCAAAGACCTTCTGGGTCTATTACAGTTTCTAAGCTTCAGTAATTATAACAAGAGTTACGAGTAGTGAGTGAAAATTGTAAAGTTCACGGCCGTTTGATTTTGGCGGCTTCTTTTAACATTTTTGAGATGGATCCAGTGAGTGCTGAGTTGAGATTCTCGAGATTTTTCATTAAGCAGGCGAAATTAGATGGTTTTTTTTTTAGCTCTTGCCAACACGATAGTAGGGTCATACAGAAGGTCACCGCAGTTCCTAACATTCAGAACTTGAACTAGATCTTGGTTCGTGGCCGTCGAGAGGGGGAATTTTGATTTTATTGTTGAGATTCTTAGATATAATCCTGGAATAGGTCGACTGAGAAACAAGGATGGCATGGCCCTGTTTCATGCTGCAATTATCTAGCGTCAAGATAAGATATTCCAACTCATCCACAATTTTGATATGCCAAAGAATATAATAAGTAGTTACGTTGATAAGAAGACCGGAAACAGCACATTACATCTTGTAGCAGAATTACCACTTGTTCATCGACTTATTCAAATCAATGGTGCAGCTCTTCAATTGCAAAGTGAGCTCATGTGGTTTATGGTGAGTTTTCTTCTTGCAATTGCTTCATACTTCTGCTGCCTGTATATTTCTAATATATAGTTGTTTGATATCATCATCACACAGGAAGTGCAAGCCATTCTCACACCTCTCCACCAACAAGAATGTAACAAGGACGGTAAAACTCCTAAGATGTTATTCACTGAAACACACGGTAGCTTGTTCAAAGAAGGAGAGGAATGGATGAAACGAACCATAGATTCATGTATGGTGGTGGCCACACTTGTCGCTTCAGTTATGCTTTCAGCAATTTTGCAATTACCTGGTGCAACTAGAACCGACACAGGCATCTCCATTTTCATCAAACACAGCTATTACTACACTTTCATTGTCTCAAATATGATATCGCTTCTCTTCTCCTCTGCTTTCATGATTGCCTTGCTCTCCATTTATTTTTCATGCTTCGCAGTAACATATTTCTTAGTGAAAAATCTCTCTTTGAATTCGCCTGAACAGTTAAGTAGAAGGGATTACCGTTACTGTTTGTGCATCATGAGGTTAGAAAAGATGAACAGTGTTTTTCTCCCAATTGAACGTTACAAAGGTAGTAATGGGATTAAAAATATTGCAACAGTTTCAACGGAAAGCTAACAAAAGGGGTATTTGCCTCACAGTCATAGCACAAAGGGGTCTTTGTTGCAAAACAAAGTACAGGGGTGTCTTTGTCATCGACTTCATAATACAAGGGTTTTTGTAACTTACCCTTTAAACTAATCTCAACATAATGGGCATTTGCAGTTAACTTCTATTCGTCCGATTGAATTGGACAAAAGACAAAAAAAATAAAAGGGAAAAATTCTCGTTTTAAAATTTAGAATTTCATTCGTACTTCCCTCCCATTTTTGTGAAAAAAATAAATAAAACCCTATCATTCGAGCCCTAGCCCTAACCAGTGAGCAGGCCACCGCTGGTGTACACATCTGACTCATTCTAAATTCGGAACTAGAAACCATTACTGTTATTACCTGGAGTTGGGATTATCATGTCTGCAGGTTTTTCATATAAAATTTGTAATCCTTTCAACCCCCTCTATCCACCACCAGGTCTATAAGATGTAAATCCCAATTTCTTCACTTCATTCAGTAACGCAGATATCGCCCGGGTGTTCTTGATGGATTCAGTTGCAGATCTATCATCTAACCCTGATATCTTCTCAGATTTCTTGATAGTTGTAATTGCAAATTCTTCATCTTTAAATCCGAATGTTCCCTCTTTTCCAGTCCGATCGACAGTTTTTCTGGTTAAGAAACCTAGTTTTCTATGATATTTTCGATCTTCAAGTAAGCAAAGATAGAATGAAGAGAAGGAAAAGCTCTGTAAAATATTATTCCAGAAGCTAATCGAAAACAAAGGTCATTCTCTCTACATATATATACAAGCTGACAAAAAAGAATGATATAGAAAATAACAAACTCTTTAATGAACTTGCCACCTCACCCTATAAAATAAAAGAATAATATAAATCTAATAACTAACTAAATGATGAGCTGTAATGAGTTGTGAGCGGCACTGGATATGTAGGAAGAATATACAGGTATTGTACACCCCCCCCCCCCCCCCTCAAGTTGGACTGTGATGGAAATCCATCATGCCCAATTTGGATAGCATCAAATGAAATTGAGGAGGAGCTAAAGCTTTGGTAAATATATCTGCCACTTGCTGTTTAGTAGAGATGTGCTGAGGTCGAGCAAATCCTTGTTTGAATTGATTGCGAACCAAGTGGCAGTCAATCTCCAAATGTTTGGTTCTCTCATAGAAAACGGGGTTGACAGTGATATGAAGGGCGGTTTGATTGTCACACCACAAAAGAATGGGAAGGTGCAATGGAATTTGCAAATCTTTTAGAATATAAGTTATCCATTGCAACTCATAGACTGTGGAAGCCATGCTACGGTATTCAGCCTCTGCTGAAGAATGTGACACCGTGGTTTGTTTTTTTGTTTTCCATGAGATAAGAGAGTGACCAAGATAAATACATAATCCAGTGAGTGAATGATGAGTGTCAATGCAGGAAGCACAGTCAGCATCACTGAATGCTTGTAACTTGAAAGAATTCTGGACAGGAAAATAAAGACCTTTACTGAGTGTGCTCTTTAAGTATTTAACAACGTGTAGAGCTGCTTTCCAATGGCTTTTGTAGGGTAAATTAACGGATTGACTTAATTGCTGAACTGCATAAGTCAAATCCGGTTGAGTAAAATTCAAATACAATAATCTTTCCACCAATCTGCGATATTTGTGAAGGGATGAGAGATCCATCAGATGGATGCCCAAAGATTGCGGAAAAAGGGGGCGAATTTCAAAATTTTTCTCTCCCTTCAACTGGGAATCGCATTCCCTATTTAGAAAATCATATTTTCAATGATCATTCTTGAACCTTAAACTGGATCAGATCTGAACTAAAAGGAGAAGGAGAGAATTATACCTGATACAGAGAAGTAATATCTCCCAACGAAGGTGTTCGCGCCCAAGGAAGGATCCAAAGACTGCTCCCACTGAAGATGGCGCAATGCAGGATGGAGCAGAATCAGCAGTGTTCTTCCCCAAGAACTCTGTCCTTTGCAAGAATCAGTAGTATGGTACGTGAGCACAACTTCCTTTCAATCCTTTCTCAAAGAACTGATGTCAAGATCCAATCTTGACTTCTCCCATAACTGGAGATCGAACTGGCAAACAGGGCGGCAAGAACAGGGAGGCGACAAGAGAGTATTCGCAGGGTGCAGAATTCTCTCTTCTTGATTTCAGCACTAAAGAAAATCTGATGTGTTGTCTCTTTTGATGCCGCCCCCTCCTTTTGTTAACCTAAAAGATCAGCTCCCAATCCAATTAGGAGCAGCTTATCCAAATCATATTTGGATAAGACTTCTCTTTAGGTGATAGGGATAAACCCTTGTCTTATCTGCAGAATGATGTACTTTATGAGTTTATTGTAAATGAATAAAGATACATATTTGATTCATGTTCCCTTGCTATGTTTCTGTGTAATACCCTTAAACTGGACACTTAATGAGACTCGTGTTAGTTTAGAATGTTTACAGCCGGTGGGTCGGTCTGGGGAGACCTATCCTGACAAGGCTGACACTGTGGTGCCACCAAATCGGTTGGGGTGGCCTGTCTCAGCTGCCAGGGTGAGACCCTAGGCACATACAGTGTAGGATTAATTGATTCTTTGAACTGGACCAGATTTCCAGTATTGCCCTAGACCTTGGAGATTGATGGGCAAAACTGGAAAGTTACACCCGACCCCTAGACTCGATTATGATACTGCACTAGGTGTCGGATTGGGCTATCTTTGATGTACCAATCAGTGAGATCCTTAGCGGGGGTCAAAACCTGGGTATGTTGGGACAGTCCGAGAATTCATCTGAGTGGGTGATCGTAGTGACAGGATCAGCCCCTTTGTCGGACAAAGGTAATGATTGGGGATGCACTCTCACTGATGGAAACCAAGACTGCCGGCAGCCGATTTCAACCGTTGAGATTTGTTTTGCAAAATATATTTTATATAAGATATAAAAGTATATATGTATGGTTTCTAAATTGTTTGCAAGAAGGTTTTAATTCCCGGGATCCATATAAGTGGAGAGTGCAACACTGTTCCTTGTAGCCGAGGGAGAGGTCCTCTCTTGTCGGGCAGTGTATGATCATTATGGGCTGAGAGGTTAAGTGTAAGACCATTGAGGATAACACCTGATGGGCTAATCTTGCATCTGCCCACAGTCCCTGGGTGTTACAAGGTGGCTTGGCCCAGGGACCACTTAGTGTAAGTGTTGGGCCCATAGAGCTCATTTGATGGGTTTCAGGGGGTACACTGTCTTCAGCAGTGCATTCGGCCAGGCCTTGTAACAAAGGCTGGGTTGAACCCATGTGGCTGATGTGTAGATCAATGCTTGGGTCCCACGCCATACAAGGAAGCCCAACTGGGCAGCAATTTGGAAGGTTTTTTGAGTACATAACCTTAATGGGCCTTAAGCCCATTTCGAACTGGGCTGATTTGATCAGTCATCTAAAGGGGGCGAATTCTGAAGTGGGTCAGCTAAAAGGATTGGGCTTAGACCCTATCCACTCAGAGAGTCCAAGATCTAAATAAGATTTAGATATGGAAACCTCCTAATTAGACTAGGAGACAGCTGATCTGATCTGCAGATAAGATAAGGATTATCCCTTATCACTAAGGGACTTCTAACCCAAATATGATTTGGAATTAGCAACTCCTAATCTGATTAGGAGCTGATCCCTTTAAGATTATAAAAGGGGAAAGGGGAGGCAGCCTTGAAGAACACAACAACATCAATAGAGAGATATTCACCACCTCGATCGGATCGAAGGGCTTTAATTTCTCTCCCTAACTGTTTCTCGACCTCTTGTCTAAACTCTTTGGACTTTTCAAAGGATTCAGACTTGTGTCTCATTAGGTACACGTAACCATATCGTGAAAAATCATCTGTGAAGGTGATGAAATACACGTGTTGATTTCGTGTCCTAACACTCAGGGGACCACATACATCAGTATGTATTAGGTCAAGTGTGCCTATACATCTTTTAGGCTTACCGTTAAATGGCCGTTTCGTCATCTTGCCTTGTAGGCAAGGCTCACAAGTGGGAAGATCTTCTATAGTTAGAAAATCCAAAGGACCATCCTTTACCAACCTTGTGATTCGGTCAACATCGATGTGGCCAAGTCGGTAATGCCACAGACACGTGGGATTAACTGTATCACGGGCTCTCTTCTTGGGGATTTCAGCCGACGTAGTTTCGATTATGTTAGTTTCTAGAGAAGGATGTAGAACATAGAGACCGTTCTCTAGTTCCCCGTATGCGATGAATCTGTTGTTTCTTTTAATAGTAATCGTGTTACTAAAGAAGACAGAATAACCATCTGCACACAGTTTTGAGACAGAAATCAAATTTCTCCTTAAATTTTGTACATAAAGACAATCTTTCAGTACAATTATTCCTTCTCTAAAAAGTAACTCCACGGTTCCTATGGCCGTAGCTGCAACAGTTGCAGTAGTTCCCAAGTAGAGTGTGACTTCTCCTTCACTCAGCCTTCTGCTTACCTTGAACCCCTGCAGTGAGTTACATGCATGAGTTGAAGCCCCGGAGTCAATACACCAGGACCCAAAAGCTACCAACAAATTGGTTTCTATAACACAAGTTTCGAAGTTACCTTTCTTAGATTCCAGGTAGGCAGGACAATTCCTTTTCCAGTGGCTGGTCTTCTTGCAGAAGTGACAGGCATCTGATGCTTTGTCTTTCTTCTGCTTCTTTCTCTTAGTGGCTTTCTTCTGAGGCTTATTTGCCTTCCTCTTTCTCTTGCCAGTCTTCCTAGCTTCAACAAGCATGGCTACAGGCTCATCCTTTCTAATCAGTTCTTCAGCTCTTTGCAACATATTGCTGAGCTCTTGTAAGCTGACATTCAGCTTGTTCATGTTATAGTTCATGATTGAACGGATTAAAGGAAAGAGGCAAAGAGTTAAGGATAGCATCTATCTGGGTTGTAAGGTCCAACCCGGATCCAAGAGCCTCCAGTTGTTGATGTATCCCATCATCCGAAGACAATGGTCATGAACATGTTGACCCTTGGACATTTGTGCGGTCATGAACTGTTTCAAGACCTTTTGTCGAGTAGAACGATTCTGCTCTTCATACATTGTCCTGAGACTGTCCAATATGTCTTTGGCAAGTTCGATCTGATCGAACTGCCTTTGTATCGGGTTGTCTAAGGAGGCAATGATGTAACACCGGGCAAGGGAGTTTTTCTCCTCCCATTCTTGATAGTCTCTCCTTCAGGCCTCAGAAACCCTATCACCCGGACGCTCTGGGGCAAGATTCTTTGCCACTTTGTCCAGCTTTTCAAAAGCTAGGACCAGCATAAGGTTCCTGTACCAGTCAGCATAGTTTGGGCCCTTCAACTTGTTGTCATCAAGCAGTTTTGCAAATGATCCGTTTGCCATTTTCTGATAAAAGATCAAACATCAGTCCACAACCTAATTTGATTCATGTTCAGTTCATAGATATGAATTTTAATCTACGTTCCATTTCCATTTATTCGTCTCTAAAATTTCCCTCCTTTCTCAGTGACGGAGACCACGGGTTGTCTCTGGAAATGTGGGAAATCACATAGGGTGCATGGAGCCAACTGTTTCAGCTGCATAACCCCACCACCTTTCTGTGAATGATCATATCCACTCATCATATGAGTTTTCCCTTTGGCCTCTGCCAGACAAGGTTCAGAGTCGTTTTCAGGTAAACTTTTCTGCCCAGTCAGTGCTTACCCATCATATTCGTGAACGTCAAGGTACTGTGAGAGAATTCCCATTTTCTGGTAAAGCCTCTCCCACATCGGTCTATGACGCCCCTATCATCTTATGAAACACTCAGACAAGCCCAACAGCAAATGGATAGCCCATTTCCTGGTGCGATTCCTCATTACTGAAGGACCCATCCTCATGCTAATGATGGAAGGCCTTTAGAGAGTTCATCATATGAATCTCCCTATCACATGCACTCATATTAGCTGGAGGGAACAGTTAATTACGCCCTAGTTCTCATTTTAGGTCAAACCAAAGTGGCTCCCACTGACTTTCATAAAGTCAGATTTCGGTGGGCCTAAATCGGCTAGGGTTCCGCATGTAACCTCTCGATGAGGTGTGGGGCCCACCAATGAGGGAGGTCATCCAATGACCAAAAGGGACACAATGGCAATGATGTGCATTCAGCCATTGTGTGCGCAAGAGCCACTGTCGATGGAGCATGGGCCAAGTACTTATGGCCCATGTACGTAGCACATCACACATCCATACATCACATGTAGGGATAAATTGATCCAATCAATTAATCATCTGTAAGGCCCATTTGAAGCCCATTTTAAAATCATAAGATTAACTATTAATATTATCAAGGTATATGGGCCGAATGGTTCTACCCATATAGCTTTAAATGTTAAGTGGGCTTTTAGCAGTTTTAACTTTTTAAAACTGGGCCTTTATAGGTTGGGCCGAATTAACCATTTAATTAAACACCAATCCTTAGGCCCATTAGTGGGAAAATTATGGTTGATTTTCAGCCTTGATTAAACCCTAGGTTCGGTTCAAACTATTTGAACCAATCTTGGTTCGAATGGGCCTAGGGTTTGATCTTTAATTAAATCTTTAATTCAAGAAAATAATCTGAAATTAAATACTAATAAAAGAAAAACAAGAATCAGTCAATCAGGGCTGTTCGCACAACCCATCCTGCAAAACAGAGGTTAGATCACAGAATGCAGTTTCACAAACTGCAAATCGCAGATAGTGATTCTCCCATCTGCGAAATCTCCTTTTCTGCGTCGCCATCTTCGATCCAAAATAAAATAAATAGAAATCCTATTTCTATTAATAATTACATCAGATCGAATACCTATACATTGAGTCTAGAAAATAAAAAAAAATATTTACAGACCAAAAATAATTCAAGAACTACAAAATCGCAGGTTCCCTGCGCAAACCAAGAATTCGATCTCCTCTTGTACGAACAACCCATAAATCAAGAAAATCATAAAGAACAATTCTAAATAATAATCAGATTTATGTAAAATTAATTTCAGATTATTCGCCCATTAAGTTTGGGAACAAATTTCCCAAAACTCATATCTGCGCAAATCGGGTAGAACACCTTCTGCCCATTTGCGTAGGTTCAGATCTGAAACAAACTGGTTCAAGATTTGAACCATGGCTCTGATACCACTGAAGGGATGAGAGATCCATCAGATGGACGCCCAAAGATTGCGGAATAAGGGGGCGAATTTCAAAATTTTTCTCTCCCTTCAACTGGGAATCGCATTCCCTATTTAGAAAATCATATTTTCAAGGATCATTCTTGAACCTTAAACTGGATCAGATCTAAACCAAAAGGAGAATGAGAGAATTATACCTGATACGGAGAAGTAATATCTCCCAACGAAGGTGTTCATGCCCAAGGAAGGATCCAAAGACTGCTCCCACTGAAGATGGCGCAATGCAGGATGGAGCAGAATCAGTAGTGTTCTTCCCCAAGAACTCTGTGGAAGCCATGCTACGGTATTCAGCCTCTGCTGAAGAACGTGACACTGTGGTTTGTTTTTTTGTTTTCCATGAGATAAGAGAGTGACCAAGATAAATACATAATCCAGTGAGTGAATGATGAGTGTCAATGCAGGAAGCACAGTCAGCATCACTGGATGCTTGTAACTTGAAAGAATTCTGGACAGGAAAATAAAGACCTTTACTGAGTGTGCTCTTTAAGTATTTAACAACATGTAGAGCTGCTTCCCAGTGGCTTTTGTAGGGTAAATTAACGGATTGACTTAATTGTTGAACTGCATAAGTCAAATCCGGTTGAGTAAGATTCAAATACAATAATCTTTCCACCAATCTACAATATTTGTGAAGGGATGAGAGATCCATCAGATGGATGCCCAAAGATTGCGGAATAAGGGGGCGAATTTCAAAATTTTTCTCTCCCTTCAACTGGGAATCGCATTCCCTATTTAGAAAATCATATTTTCAATGATCATTCTTGAACCTTAAACTGGATCAGATCTGAACAAAAAGGAGAATGAGAGAATTATACCTGATACGGAGAAGTAATATCTTCCAACGAAGGTGTTCATGCCTAAGGAAGGATCCAAAGACTGCTCCCACTGAAGATGGCGCAATGCAGGATGGAGCAGAATCAGCAGTGCTCTTCCCCAAGAACTCTGTCCTTTGCAAGAATCAGTAGTATGGTACGTGAGCACAGCTTCCTTTCAATCCTTTCTCAAAGAACTGATGTCAAGATCCAATCTTGACTTCTCCCATAACTGGAGATCGAACTGGCAAACAGGGCGGCAAGAACAGGGAGGCGGCAAGAGAGTATTCGCAGGGTGCAGAATTCTCTCTTCTTGATTTCAGCACTAAAGAAAATCTGATGTGTTGTCTCTTTTGATGCTGCCCCCTCCTTTTGTTAACCTAAAAGATCAGCTCCCAATCCAATTAGGAGCAGCTTATCCAAATCATATTTGGATAAGACTTCTCTTTAGGTGATAGGGATAAACCCTTGTCTTATCTGCAGATTAGATCAGCTTTCTCCTAATATCATTAGGAGGTTTCTAAATCTGAATCACATTCAGATCTGGACTCTCTGAGTGGATAGGTTAAGACCCTATCCTATCTGCTAATCCATCTCAGAATTCGCCCCTTTAATTAACTAAATGAATAGCCCAGTTCGAAATGGGCTTTAGGCCCATTAAGCTTATGTGCTCACTTAACCTTCCTAACTGCTGCCTAGTTGGCTTCCTTGTATGGCGTGGGACCCAAGCATTGATCTACACATCAGCCACATGGGTTCAGCCCAGCCTTTTGTTACAAGGCCTGGCCGAATACACTGTTAAAGACAGTGCACCCCCTGAAACCCATCGAATGGGCTCTATGGGCCCAACACTTACCCTAAGTGGTCCCTGGGCCAAGCCACCTTGTAACACCCAGGGACTGTGGGCAGATGCAAGATTAGCCCATCAGGTATTATCCTCAATGGTCATACACTTAACCTCTCAGCCCATAATGATCACACACTGCCCGACAAGAGAGGACCTCTCCCTCGGCTGCAAGGAACAGTGTTGCACTCTCCACTTATATGGATCCCGGGAATTAAAACCTTTTTGCAAACATTTGAAAAACCATAATTTATATATACTTTTATATCTCATATAAAATATACTTTGCAAAACAAATCTCAACGGTTGAAATCGGCTGCCGGCAGTCTTGGTTTCCATCAGTGAGAGTGCATCCCCAATCATTACCTTTGTCCGACAAAGGGGCTGATCCTGTCACTACGATCACCCACTCAGATGAATTCTCGGACTGTCCCAACATACCCAGGTTTTGACCCCCGCTAAGGATCTCATTGATTGGTATATCAAAGACAGCCCAATTCGACACCTAGTGCAGCATCATAATCGAGTGTAGGGGTCGGGTGTAACTTTCCAGTTTTGCCCATCAATCTCCAAGGTCCAGGGCAATACTGGAAATCTAGTCCAGTTCATAGATTCAATTAATCCTACACTGTATGTGCCTAGGGTCTCACCCTGGCAGCTGAGACAGGCCACCCCAACCGACTTGGTGACACCACGGTGTCAGCCTTGTCAGGATAAGTCTCCCCAGACCGATCAACTGGCCGTGAACATTCTAAACTAACACGAGTCTCATTAAGTGTCCAGTTTAAGGGTATTACACAGAAACATACCAAGGGAACATGAATCAAATATGCACTTTTATTCATTTACAATAAACTCATAAAGTACATCATTCTGATTGAAGCTAAAGGCATACAAAACTGTCTAACAATTTGTCAGGATCAAGTAAAAGATCCCCTGCTTGAGAAGAGAATTTATGGCCTTTAGGTAGAGGACTTGCAATAGGCTTGGCACCCAATAATCCAACATCTGTAATGATATCTAAGGCATACTTTCTCTGATTAATATACACACCTCCTATTGGAGGGTTCACATGTCCCGTGAACCTAAGGGTCCATTTGATTTGTGGGATGGGGATAAGAAAAAGGGAATATTCTAAAAATATTCTCTTTTCTCTTATTTGTTTTGAGGGAAATAGAGGGATGGGATGAGAAAAATGTGGGATGCGAGATCCCAACTACATGGAATAGAGGTCGCACCAAAATAGTGCGACCCCGGTGGAAAAACTCAAGAAATCACTATTCATTGCCTTCCAGTGATGAAGACGAATGACGACGAACAGTGCGACCCGATCTATTCTCCACTGTTTTCTTCCCCAGGTACTAGCAAAGAACCACTATTCTTTGCCTTCCCCATTCGAACAGAGGAGATGGCGGTGGCAAGAGAACCAGGTAGCGGCAATCTAAAGAGGCGGCAACAGAGGAAGCGACGGTGGCAAGAGAACTAGGCAGTGACGATCTGCTACCCTGCTACCTTCCTTGTTCTCTGTCTCTCCCTCCATCTTCCTCTTCTCTCTTCTCCCTCACCTTCTTCTTCTTCTTCTTCCGGTGAAGAACCAGGTTGTGACGTATTTTTCCTATTATTTCCCCATATATATAACCAAACACTAAAAAGTCCAATTTTTACACTTTCCCATCCCATCTCATCTTATCCCATCTCATCCCACTCAAATCTTCCCACAAACCAAACAGAGCCTAAGGGTCTAGTGAATCTGGTAAATTAAGACATACTCTCATCAACTAATTACTGCTACATTGAACAAGGTGACAAATGGTTGACTGGTAAGGCTTCTTAGCCCCTTCACCCGAGTTGGAGGATTTGGTCTAAGGATGGATTATCCTGTTGTGTAATCCTATAGAGGAAAAAAAATACTGTTATATATCTCGACACCTGTTCACAGTCACTTGCAACTATATATTAAAAATATTTTTTTTTTATAAATAAAAGGATATTTCCTATGCATGGCTGCAAAAACTGTAATCACAGTCAAAAACGACTGAATCCATACTCAACTAAAAGGCCCCCATAAAACCTTGGGCCAGACCATATATTAATCTTGTATATCTAGTAGGCATGCAGTAGCTAGGTAGGTTTCAACCTGCCACGCCTGTTACCTAAAACCAAATGAACCTGACAGACATAGCCCGTGCAAGCCTGGTTTAATATGGTGTCGCGCATGGGCCGTGGCAAGTTTCTAATTCTAAGAAAATAATTGAAAGTCCGTTTGATTTGTAGGAATAGGGGTTTGGAATTGGAGTAATCGGAGTTGGAATGGGCTATTCCGATTTCGATTGTTTGGTTGGGTAGAATCGGAATCTCATTCCCATTCTTCTTGGAATGATATTTCTTTATTTGAGAAAATGGTCATTCACTGCCCCTCTTAGAAATGAAATTCCATTCCTTCTGACTTTAATTTTTATTTCCATTTCTATCTAAATCAAACAAATTATGGGAATGGATCATTCTAATTCCAAATCCACCTTGATGGAAACCTTACTGCTATAATTATGAAAACATAAAAAACTGCGTCAGAAGAATCTCCAAAGCCATGATCAGATAAAAGATGGATATATTAAAGAATGTAAGGGTGCTTGAGGTCGATTTGTTTTATATAGAGGTCATACTATAAGGAGCCAAGAAATTGTTTTGTTTGATCAGTTAATTTCAAACCGTTCCCGGATAAATTTAGGGCATCCATACCCGGACCTTGTGTGTTTTTATAAAAAGGTTGTAAGCGAGGCATTCTAACATACCTTCCAAGGTGAGCTAGAACTCAACCGCTTTTTAGAGGTGAGACAGAGACCGGATAGATGTATGGTGAACCTTCAATTAATAACATTCAACGTATAGCCATACTGAAGTGGTCCATCTTAATTGATCTTTGTTTGGAAAACGCTCCTCTTCTTCTAACTATCAATGATGGATTCAATGTTTTCAAAATGTTGTTGATGCGGACGGTTAGGTCATTTGGCCTGGGAATTGTTAAGGCAACTAGTTCTGTTTCACCCTTAATCCTATTCATTGGCCAAGAACTACTAACTTAGTTAGTGATTTATAGGCTCAGGCAGTCGAATTATCAACTCATTCAATTCAAAAAACATTTTTTTAGTTGTTCTTTTCTTTTAATTATATATATATTTTTTAATTATTTAAATTGGAACAAGCTGTCTATTCGAAGTAGATGATCGAATTACTGACCCAGAAATCGGTGGCCAAAGTAGTTCCGATTTCGGGTTGATTTTAAAACATTGGATGGATTAATTGGTGGTCCTAAATTGCTCAAGTTTCAAAGAACATGGCTCCTTATCCCAAGTTTAAGAATTCAAAACTGTTTGAGTGCTCACATTGAAGGAATTAAATTCTCTCTTTACATTGGCCGAGAAACTAAGGATGTATTTGGAATCAGTGTAAAGCATCATCAGAAAGTGACCATTACTTTTTTGAAAATAGTGATGGGTGGAAGAGTGTAATGTAAAACTTTAGAGCTGATGAGGTTTTTATCGATTATCGACGTACAACTACACTCCATCCAAGTGCATGCAAAATTAAACCGAAGTATAATTTTAGCCCTTGTATCCGTATTTAAAGCTTTAAATACTTGGTGGACATCAATTTAGCCCAAATAAAGTCTTGAACTCATAGAGTGGTTGAGACCCAAGATTAAACATAAAGTTTAATGGGCCAATTATTGGGCCCGACATATGTGTAGGTTACACTTTAATTAATTGTTGACAACTCTTTATAATTAATTTGGAGTTCAGATATTGTGGGTCACATGCCGCATAGACAACACCCTTTCTTATTGATCCTAATCCCTAATAAGATTTAGAAGTAGCCTAATGCTGGTCAACTTTAATTATAAAGAGTTCTAATTAGAGTCATAACTAACTAGTTTGACTAATCAAACTAAAGCTAGCACCTTCTTGCATATAATTCTATAAAAAGAAATTGTGAGAAAAGAATCGAACAAAACAGTTATATTAGGGTCTGTTTGGTTTACAGTTAGAATCAGAATTGGAATGATCTGTTCCCCTCGTCAGAATTGGCTCAAAGGGGTCCTCATTCCCAAGGAAAGGGGAGAGTATGACCATTCTTTTAAATGAGAAAATGCCATTCTAACAGAAATGCAAATGGGATTCTAAATCCGTCCAATCAAACAATTTGAATCCGAACCGATTTCAGACTCCTATTCATAAGAACCAAACGGGTCCTTAAATTATTTCCTCCTTAAATGCAATCCAATTCCTTTGTGTATGGCTGTATGCGTGAGATGATTCCACCACAAGCAAACAAATATTAATTAATTAATTACAACTTACAAGGCATTGCTCCATAGAAGTGTGTTTTAAACCCGTCTCGAAACTTGAACCATTCTCCTCTCAAGGTCAACGAGTCAGTGGTTCAATCGTCTGGATAAATGGGTAAATTTGTGATGTCTTTCTTTGATACAGAAAGTTCAAAAAATACAGGGTAATAATAGAAGAAACCGGCAACCCGCTAGACGGGTTAGATGAGTCAACCAGTGGTCCATCAAGTCAACAGTCTTTTGTAAAATAGCAGTTTGAGGTTGACCCGAACTGGTAATTTGACCGGGTCACCAGTCCGAGGTCGACCGGCATGGTAAACGACGGTTTGATACTTGATAGTTTGATAGACTACTTCAATCAGTTCAATGGCACCGCGGACCGTAATCCAACTTCGACTTTCAAGACATGTTTCTGACATGAAATCTTCTGAATAACGTTTTTTCAGATATTTATGACCCTGCAAAAAGGAATGGATATTCGAGATTATCTGAGTTCTCTTTTTCAATTATCAAGACGATGATGATGATGATGAGAGAGAGAGAGTAGCCACTGGAAATTGAAATAAAAAGGTTTTCTTTTTCTCCCACCGAGTGGAGGACCTTCTGGTGAAGCTTCAGCGTGGGGTAAACTTCCACGGTTAACCTTATACAAATGTAACTAGCGAAAGAGAGTCAACGTGCCCTCTTACTCTTGATTAGTTCAGCTTCAGCACCATATTTTCATTACCAAATTCAGCCTTCACCAGCAGACTCTCACATCTTTACAAGTTGTATTTCAGGCATTCTGGGTTTGGTCTCTGTCACACTCATAGCGACAGTTTCCTCTTTATAAAAACCATGTTCTACTCCGGATCTGCTGCTATAAATAAGACCTCCATATTCAAAACTGCATCAATTATCATCTCTAAACCTCTCTGTGCTTCCAATCGATGTCGAACCCCTTTAACGTTAACGGTGGATTCGTGGGTAATTGTCAGCCTAGTAAAGCACCGGCTCAAGCTACATAAACGACTTACAGGCGAAAGGCAAAGCACAAATACAGTATATATAACAAGTTAAGTCCTCCCATATTTTAAACTTTATTCAGGATTCCATTCTATTGTGACTTTGACACAATCGTCATATAAATAGTAAATAACAGTATATATATTTTGTAGCCAAAACCAAGGAAACTAGTTGGTGGAATCCATTGTATTCTTAGGTGGAAACAATTCCATGTTCTTCGTCTCCGGCCTATGTGTTGTGTCTTCTGCTCAGTTCATCTTTTTTTCCCAACAAAATCGGGAAACTTTATATGTTCTCTCCCAACTCTTGTATTTGTAGATTCATTAATGTCTGCTTAGGTGAGTATCCAGGAAGAATTACCTTTCTTTTTAGTTTTTTTTTTTTTTTTTTGTATTATTGTCACAATTACAAGCTTACATAAAAGCATTCAGCAGCAACCCTCTCTTTCAATTTGTTTTTTCTCTTTTCTTCTCAGATTTTTCAGGAACCAGGATAGCTGGCTAGACTGATGAAACCTTTTCGGGATCTTGCTCTTAGTGCCATGGGATCATCAAAGCAAAAGAGCGATTTGGTTCGAAACGGATCCCAACAGAGGGCTACAAAGACACCGATAGCTTGCTTGTGCTTCCTTCTCGTAAGTGTTATAGGGGGAATACTGTTGTTCTGGTGGAAGCTAGAGTACTATGAATCCAACAGCCAAGAGTGGATGGTGCCATTGGGTCTCGTCCTCTTTGCAACACCCATTGTCGTCTTATTCTCCGCCTTTGTTTCTGATATCTGTAGTTCCTCTGATGTATCCTGCTCAATTCGACTGCCTGACTCAAATACCGACCTTGAGAGATGACCTGACAACTTGGCTTGATTTGCATCACAGGCATACTCTCTATCCATCTTCTGTTTTGATTGTCCTTTTCTTTTAATGAGAAATTGATATTGAATTACAATACTACTTGGTTATTGAGTTTGATTAATTGATTCTCTGTAGTTTGTTAAGAATTTATTCAGCCCCATTTTCCATATATGACAGAAATAGAAAGAAAGAAGAAGCATATATGTCTGACACAAAGCACACACAAACATAAAGGACACAAATAGTAGAAAATTACAGAGACATAAAACCCTAATTCTTCTAAATTAATCAACAATCGTTTGGTGGAGATGGAAATATGATCTGGTGGTGGTAGGGGTCATGTGGAGGCATGATAATTGTATGAACTAAATTGGAGGAGAGAATGGAGCAACTGGGCAGGTGGATGTGGGTAAGGTGAGCTTAAATATATTAATATGTTTTGTTAATTGTTGTGTGAGAGTGGCATATCATGAAGTGGTATTTTAAAGCGTTTGCTTAAAGTCTAAAGCCGATGATATTGGTATTCTTTAAAAATTAAGAGAGAGAGAGAGAGAGAGAAAACGCATCGTGTGAAGGCGCCCAAATAAAAAAACTAGTTGTGCGTGAACAGGAAGGGTGAGAGAAGCTGAACTGCTGACATAAAATAAAAGAGTTCAAATCAGCCCCCAACAACATTTCACAGAGATATCATCATCGAGAGATGTTTTCAATACATGGCAGGGATGTGCCGTGAAATATTGTGGGGGGCAATCTTGTTGGGGGCTGATTTGGTTTCAAAATAAAACGAATTAGTTGGGAGTTGTCAACGAGACAGTCTCAAAATAGGCAGCAACCATTTACCTGCGGCGGCCTTGCGGGTGAGTCTGGGCCGGACAGGTCCTAATCTGTTATCTGTATATTCAACCCTTTTGGGCTCATGGGCTGGGCCACTGGGCCCCATTACAACCCCACACATGGCATGAGCCTGTTAGTTCTAAGGATATATAATAAATTATCAAACATGCTTTGCTTTTAATATGCAAGCTCATGAAGGAAGAGTTCGGATGCATTTTCAGAGTCCTTGGTTTTTTTAGTGCAAAGAGAAGTAAGAGGACGAGGACAGAGGAATCATTGGGCATGCCCTAATTAAGTACCGCAAGGAATACAGTAGTGCTAGCGCTGCGTTAACTTGCAAGGGAATCAACTAACCTGACACCCAATAGGTAGGTTCTTTTTTTGGGTAAGAGAAGTTAGATAACTTTATTTCATTTCAAGCAAAAAGCCGCAATGGAACCCTTAGGGGGATACACAGAATTAACAAAGGGCCTAGTCCGAGGATGGAATCATTTTTGATAAAAAAAGGGTACAATCATATTCCATCGTGTTATAAATCGATCAAACACAGCACATTGGATTCAGATTCGAATTCTGAAACAGGTATCTTTTAGAACCTTATTTTAAAGTCCATCGGTCCATATATGCTACCACCAATAAATAAAGGATGAATTTCTTAAAGTATATTTATGATTTAGAAAATTGACTAACTCTAATCTTATTATTTATATATTATCTTAAAGTATCTTTAAGTTTTCTAACAATTGTCTAAAACATCCCTTACCATTAATTTTTCATCACGTTTCATGTCAATTGTCTAAAACATTCATTACCATTAATTTTTCATCACGTTTCATGACATCACATGATTAATATATTTTTTAAAATTCTAAAAATACCCTTTATGATTTTACTCCGTCTCAGAGTCTTTGCGATAGTAAGGCCTCCAGACTTGTGCAACGTGCAACCGCTGTTGCAGTAGTAAGGCCTCCACTCAATTTCAAAGCTTCAGCTAGCCATGCAATCAAAGATGTACGCACTGGAGCAACCTTTGAGCAGCTCCAGTTTTTCACTCCTCTCCTCTAGTTGTTGTTCGTTACCTAATAATCTTGTTCTCTCTCTCTTTTTTTCCAGTTAAGTACATGACTTCCACCATTACAATCCTACCTCTCTCATTGCTCTTCCATGGAAGAAAAACCTTTTCTAGAGACGCTCAGAAATTTCCCATTCCTACGGTCGGAGGTGCGCTTCATTTATCGACTTCGATCAAAGTGTAGAATGGTGTCTGGCTGCTTCCGAAAAATAACGCAGTCGCGTCTGAAAATGATGTGATTTTTTTTTTCTGATGTTGGGGTAGAATATTTATCATTGCTTGGTCCTGACCCATTCTTTTTCTTTTTTTTTCGTCTTTTACTTCATCATCTGCTAATGTAATTTCAAGAGGGGAGAGGACTCAATTGGAGGCTTGATTAGTTAGGCGAGGGGGCTCCATTTTTTTTTTTTAAATTCTTTTCTTTTCTTATTCCAGATTTGTTTTTCCATTGTAAATGAAAAAACAGTAAAAGTGTTGTAGAATAATCGGTTAAAATCCATTTTTTTATCTGGGTTTTGTCATTGAGAATGAAAGAGACGTGTATAACCTGAATTAAATTTTTTTTGTAGACAGAATCTCTGTCTAGTCTAGTAACAAAGCAGTTGAGTTTTATTTTGAAAATTTGAAGAATAATTAAGGACAAATATGACATTTTGTTTTTTCTGTTAATAGTTAACAATAATGCCAATTGTCATAAAACTTAAAGATACTTTCAGACAATATGTAAATGGTAAGGGTAGAGTTAGTCAATTTCCTAAATCATAGGGATACTTTAAGAACTTTGCCCATAAATAAATAAAGAAGAAGAAGAAAAAAAAAGGCCTACTCAATTGATTTTCAATAATCTGTAATTTCTAATTTCTCCACAATGAATCCAAAATAAAACTTTGGTCGCATTGTCCTTCAGGTTGTGTTTGGTTGCAATGCATCAAAATTGTACTGATGCAAAAAAATGGCAGTGCAAATGATTTAAATATAAATTCTGACCTATTTTTGTTTCAGATTTTAGTTTGTTTTGTTTGATTACAGTACAAATAAAGTAAATTAAGACATGAAACAGAATAAAATAAAACCCGAAATAAAATTAAACAAAAATTTGCATTTTTTTATTTGCACTCCTATGCATTTATTCTAATACAAATAAAATTGCACTGCAACCAAAGACAACCTTAAGATTTTTTTTTTCCTTCTTTCGGTGGGGGGAGGGGGGTCCATAGAAATAAACATGATTGACATGGGGCCAGGGTTCTTATTCATGGTTGAGCTGGCTAAGGATGTTACGTAGCAACCTCCGTAACCATCTTCTCTCTCTAGCCACGTTGATAGCATGTGTAATGGAAAAGTACGACTAAGGAGTGTCCTATACAGACAAGGAAGCAGACTATGTCGGGGAAGAAGAAACCTCCTGAAGACCTCGGCAAGCAACTTCATTACGACAACCCCGGAATTCCTATCCATTTAGGACACAGACACCCAACTATAAATAGGTATTCCCCACTCGAGGTAATGGACTTTTTGGAAGAACACTCTTTGAATACTTCTCTACACTACCTCTTCGGCTTGGACCAACATTATTTCAACCTGCTTGGCCTAGCCACCTCTTTCTCTACCAAACTGACTTGAGCACCAGAGTACCTGCCTGGGGAACAACTCCTCAGGCCTCTAAACTTTCTCCTGGTTGTAGTTCTTTGTTTGCAGTTTTGTCTAGTTGGTAGGATTATCTAATGGTGTCCTCGGTTCAGAACACCTCGGATCAGATAGCATCAAATTGGCGTCGTCTGTGAGAAACATACAAAAAGCCATTTTTCAAACACCTTTCTACGCACTTAAAGCAACCATCCCTAAAAACACATTCGACCGCTCTGGAGCCTATTCCCCATATCGAGGATCCCGCTCACTTCGCAACTCTCCACCTCAGGAGCCCCAACATCAGGCTACGGTCGACCCCGTGCAATTCCAAGCCATGCAACAAAAAGTCAACCGCATCCTAGCTATGATGGAGATGTTGGGGCAACAAGCTTACCCTCCCCAAGCTACATGCCCTGCCATGCAGGTGCCTACTATAGTTGATCTTCGCATCGAGGACCCCAAAAGGTTCCACGCAGACAGGAACAAGGTCTAGTCCGGTCGTGCACGACCGCAACCATCTAGAGGATCTGACTCCCCAGCCCGGCTTCGCGTACATGACGTCCACAACAGATCCCGTCACTCCGCCCGGGTGCCAGCAAAAGAACAACTTGACCAACGTCTGTAGCAGCCGCCAATCTCGATAGTTAAATCCAGCTCAGTCCGAGATCGGCCTGCAATCCCATAGGGGGATAAGTCCATGAACGCGGTCTTAGCCGACAGAGATGTCAAGATCAGAGAGCTAAGAGAGCGTTTGACTGAACTGGAGCGTAGCTAAGCAGATAGAAGCGCTACTCCTTTGACAGCTCGACCAACAGAGCAACACCAAGGTCAATAACCCGTCTTTTTCCAAAAGATCATTGATGAGCTACCCCCATTCAGATGGCGACCTCCTCAGTTCGAGAAGTACGATGGGACCTCATACCCCAACGACCATGATGAGTGGTTCAAGGCAATAATGATGCTATGTGTCTCCTCTGAAGGTCTCATGTGCAAGGCCTTTGTCGCCACCCTCCGCGGAGTTGCCAGAACCCGGTACACCTCCCTTCCTCCGAGGTCCATTTCCTCCTAGGATCAACTAAAGATGCAGTTTCTAGTGCAGTTCACCACCAGCCAAAGGCATTAGAAGACATTGGCAAGCCTCATGCAAGTGCGACAAAGGAAATGAGAGACCTTGAGGGAACATTTGGCGAAGTTCAACACTGAATCCCTCTAGGTCCGAGTTCCAAAACCAATTAGTAGTAGTGACTGCCAACATTAGCAAACTACGCCCATCAATTTTCAATATCTCTTTGCAAAAGAACCCTCTACCCAAATTGGCCACCCTCATAAAGTGTGTACAAAAGTATATGAATGCCGAAGAGGCCCAAGCATTGCATAGGGAGGATGAAGACCAGCACGACTGGAAGCACAAGGATTATGACGGCCAAAGACCGGACCGAGAAACCAAGAGGTTAAATCACTGACCTAACCGTAGATCAAGGACCCCACCAACGACGTTTCATAGCTTCACTCCACTCAACGCTCTACAGGCTCACATACTGGTGCAAATACGTAATCGCAGCTTTGTCGAGTGGCCCAAGAAAATGAAAACCCAGAGCTGCAAGAGAAATCGAGACAAATTTTGCAACTTCCACTGCGACCACGGCGATGGCACCGAGATATGACACGACCTCCGCCACCACCTAAAAGACCTCATCCAATGCAGGTACCTTTGTGAATTCATCGACATCAAAGAGCACAAACCAAGGGAAGAATTGTACCGCACTGACGAGCCCCTAGCTTGAGCTCCCCCAGTCGGGGTCATCACCACCATCTCGGGCGGGATGACACTTAAAAGGGGAAACTAGGCATGGAAGATTTACTCAAGGACATGGTTCAAAGTATCAATACGATATGCCCCGTATCAGGCATATCGTATCGTATCTTTTGAAAAAGATACAGTCCAAAACGCCTGTTTCCAGGTGTTTTGGACCCCCAACTTTTTTTAATAATAAAAATCATCTTATAAACTTCCCAAAAAACCAACTAAAAAAGTGTGTCTCGGTCGTTTCTAAGTACCAATACGATACGGCCGAAATGCGTATCGTATCGATACTTTGAACCTTTCTCAAGGAGCTGGAGTGCCAAAACTATAATGTATCGATGACCATCGACACCGAACACTAAAAGTGACCGAACTGTACAAATTCAATAAATAAAGAATCATCTTCAAGCACGAACAACCAAACTCCCATGCATAGCCTAACCAAACTCCAATGGCCAAACTTTGCGTTAACCAACGATCGCAATGTGACAACAACAACACAAAAGACCCGACTGACCACAAATGGTTGAGGCTAGAACAAGCCCCCAATGGGCATTGCAGGAACGACGTCCCTATCACATATGGTAAGACGACAGCCATCGAACTCCGTGTAACCACTCGACTAGTAGTTGGAGCAGAGCTAACTGAAGACCACGACTAGCCCAACAAAATAGCGTGCAACTCTCTAAGACCAGGTGCCACCGAGCTCCTTGGCAACGTTGAGAGTTTGGAAGCACCTCAACCAGCATAAGACCAAGGCTAAGCCAAAGACCTCAACCAGCAAAGAGCAAAGACCTTAGTTAGCATAAGATCGATGCCACTAAGCCAGAGACCTCGGCCAACGTAAGACTGAGGCCACAACACCAAAGACCTTGGCCATTAAAGATCAAAGAACTCTGACTAGCCTAAGAACCAAGTACAAAGGCACGACCTACACCCCCTACCGACCGACCTAATTCCAAAGTGCAACAACTTAGAAAAAGGGAAAAATAACACAGAAAGTGCACGGTAGAAATGTCAAATTTCCATTAATGAAAAAAAATTGGTACATTGATCGTGAGCTTGACATACTAGGTTGTATACAAAAAAAAATGGAGAAAAAAGAGTACATAAATTGTCTGCTAGGTATTCTCTACTCGCTCCTGGGAGTCGGCTATAGCAACATCCTCATTGGGTTCTTCGACATAAAATGGGATGAACCCCTGAACAACTTCGGGCCCCTCCAGGAATTGGCGCATCACTTTCCATTGATAGAGAGCAAATCCCTCCTACCACGAGTAAGAAGTGTAGTCGTCCAACTCATTTTGATGAGCCTCCAAAGCCTTATACTTGGAGACTCCCTCTTCGTAAACGCGTCCTTTCAGCTTATGGACAGTGTCATCCCTCTCCTCGATGCCACGCTTCAACTCAGCCAACTCCATCTTCACCTGGGCAATATCTATCTCTTGCAACTCATAGAATTGTCGCAACCCGCAAAGGTGATCAACAAGGCTAACGATTGAACAAACCAACTACAAGACATCAGATAGTTAGCACCAAAAAAAAAAAGAGAAGCAAAGAACATCAAGTAAAGCCAAACTCACCACCATCACTTGATGAAGAACCACACTCTAGGAAGCTGCTAGTTTGACTGCTAGCTTCCTTCCTAATGAAGGGATGGGAGATCCACCATATGGATGGCCGAACCTTGCAGGAAGGTTGGGAGAAATTTCAAAAATTTCTTTCTTTCCCATCCACGAGTCATATTCCCTATTTTAGAAAACTGCATTTTCAATGTTCAAAAGGGAAGAGCGGGATATACCTGATACGAAGTTACAATAACTCCTAATGTAGGTGTTCACGTCCAAAGAGAAGACCAAAACCCGCCTCCACTGAAGATGACACGGTGTATGGTGAAGTAGGATCAGCATGATGGTTCTTCAGCAAGAACCCGAATTCTTCAGTAAGAATCGAATAAGGGCCAGTGAGCATGACTTTAGATTGTTTCTTCCAGCAAGAAACAATATCAATAACCTTTTTTGATCATCTCCACAGGTGAAAATCAAACTAGGTAGGGGCACCAAGAACTGGGGAGAATTCTACAGGTTGCTGAGTGTATATGAACTGAGGATTTTGCCTCCTTATTTATAGTTTTCTGTGGATCAGCCTCCTAAGCCAATTAGGAGAGAGTCTCTTGATCCAAATCTGATATTTGGATCTGTACTCTTAAATGGATAAGACTTATCTTATCATTCAGCTAATCCTAATCAGGTTATAAATCAGATTTCGTCCCCTTTTAATTAACTGACTTATCGTATTCCCTAATCAGGTTATGTATATGTATGTATATCTCTATATAAATATATTTTGCAAAACAAATTACAAACACATTTGAAATTCACTACCGACAGTTTAGGTTTCCATCAAAGAGAGTGCATTCCCCAATCATTCGCTTTGTCCGACAAAAGGGCTAATCCTATCACTATGATCACCCACTCAAGTGAATTCTCGGACTGTCCCAACATACCCAGGATTTGACCCCCTCTAAAGATCTCACTGATTGGCACATCAAAGATAGCCCAATTTGACACCTAGTGCAGTACCATAATCGAGTCTAGGGGTTAGGTGTAACATTCCAGTTTTGCCCATCTATCTCCAAAGTCCAGGGCAACACTGGAATTTGGTCCGGTTCAGGGTTTCAAGAAAACCCACACTACATGTACCTCAAGTTTCACCCTAACAACTAAGACAAGCCACCCCAACCAACTTGGCGACACATCAATGTCAGCCTTGGCAAGATAAATCTCCCTAGATCTATCCAATGGCTGTGAAGATTCTAAACTAACACGAGTCTCATAAGTGTCCAGTTTAAGGGTATTACATAGAAACACACCAAATCACATTAATCAATTATGCACTTTATTCATTTATAATAAATGACATAATGTACATCAATCTGATTGGAGCTAAGGGCATACACTGTCTAACATCTAATGCCGGGGAGCATCACACCTCAAGCAGATTGCTCGACCACCCCTTCCATCTCAAGGGTGTCCTCCAGCCAAATTGACCATTGCGGCACGTACACACTAGTTAAACCCTTAATCGTAGCACGTTCTTGAGTGCCCCCCCCCCCTCAACGACGAAGACCACTCCAGTTGAGTCGTGGCCTCCTCGAAGTCGAGCACCACAACCTCCTCTGTCGACCTCAGCCTCTTCCCTTGCCGAGGTGCGTATTCTGCCGAGCACCATTCAAGCTCCTCACCCCTTGGGTGCCACCCGAAGTCCCATCCACTTGCACCTTCCTCGTTGCCGCGGCCTTCATACACCAAGCTCTCTCCTCAACACCAGCCATATCCGAGTCTGCACAATCCACCTCAAAGTTAGACAAGCTCACATAAAAAAGAAAGACCGTGCATCCCACAGACCGAACTGGGATTGATCGGTCGAAGGGCACATCAGCCCAGCCATGGTCAACAATCGGGACAATATGTATTCCTCGATGTGAACACACACTATCCTCCTCATAGAAGTTATCTCCTCCTTCGACAGCTCGGTTTGGGAAGGACATTTATCCTTGGTCCTCGGAACGAATTGGGCGAGGAAGAACGACCAACCTTCTCGGCACTTCACAAAGAAGAAACCCTCTTTCCAGTGCTTAATGGAAGAGGGAGCCCCAACAAGCACCTTGGTGTTCGGTCTGGCCGACATGTAGTAGTATCCATGCTTGTGCTTCTTCAAGTGGAGAAAATATCTAAACATCGGCAAGGTGATCTCGATGCCCTTGAGAGTGCTGTAGCAGAGCAGCCCGACCAGGTACCGAAACGAGTTTGACATCAACTAAACAGGTAGGACCCAATACTACCTTAGGATGGCCACTACCCTGGAACCAAAAGAGAACCTAAGGCCGGCTATCAAATTGTGGACATACACAAATCTCCTAGGACGGGTCGAAGTGGTCCTCTCCCCGATCCCAAGACACCTTAGTTCATACTCCTCAGGAATACGATACACTTCCCAGATCCGAGTCAGGTCGACCAAGGAAAGGATACACAAAGCCAAGGCAATATGCTCTTCAAGCTCGACATCGGCCTCAGCCACCTCGTCGGCACCGATCTTTTGGACCCTAGCGTCGCCCTCATCACCGACTTCGGCCACGTTGGCATCGGTCTCCAACACCCTAACCTCAGTTGCCTTGTGCCAAGGACTACCCTCACTCTCACCCCCCGAAATGTACCCAATGGGAAGACAAGGAAGACAAAGTCAAAGACATCTTACCAAAGAAAAAAACAAGTTCGAGACACCTGAGATATCAAGCAAGGGACTTTAGCTGAACTCCAAGGCACAGACTCTTATCAAATGAAAGAATGAAATGGCTCACCTACCCATTTTTATTAAGGCAGCCAACAGTTCAGATCAAACCAAATCAATGGCACTGATTTGACACCGCCTTCACACCTGCATGACCTCAGAAGACAAAATGACACGTTTGCCAACCCGCCTAGAAAATGGCATTAGTGTTGAACCAACTAGTCCACTCAACAAACCGGCCTAACTCCAAGTTAGTTAACTCGAAGAAATTAAACTTCCTTAGCTGAGGACCGTAGAGCTCTTCCATGCCTAGTTGCAGCCGAGCACTATACTCATCGACTTCAAAACTAGGGGAGTGGTGTTCAGATGATGGTTGAGCTGGCTAAGGATGCCATGTGGCAACCTCCGTGGCCATCCTCTCTCTCTAGCAATGTCAGCACCACGTGTAATAGAAGAGCATGACTAAGAAGGAGTGTTTTGCACGGATAAGGAAGCGGATGACCTTATCCTGACAGAAGCCCTACCCATTTAGGACACGAACACTCAACTATAAATAGGTATTCCCCACTCAATGTAAGGGACTATTTGAAGAACACTCTTTGAATACCTCTCTGCACTACCTCTTTGGCTCGGACCAACATTATTTCAACCTGTTCTGCATGGCCACGTCTCTCTACCAAACTAAGTTCACGTCAGAGTACCTACCTTGGAAATAACTCCTCGGACCTCTAACCTTTCTCCTGATTGCAATTCTTAGTGTATGACTCCGTCCTTCCACCTCGACTATATCTAATTGGGAAAATTATCTAATTATATACTCGATTCGAAACACCTCAAGTTGGACAAGATCAATCATGATCTAAGTATTATTCCCTATTATATGGTATCGGCTATTTGAATTCTGGTTGGCCATTCCATTTTGCTTGGTGCAGAATAATTGACTAGAATTTATTGATGTAAATATATATTATTTAACATAACCAATGTCTGGGATTTTGTATTTGCATTCTTTCGAAACATAACCTTAATAAGCCAAATTCCTTTTTTAAAAGTAGAGTCTGGATCTAAGCAGCGGACTCTGCTGTAGACCCAATAACCAAATGCCACTTGTTCTTTACACAGGTGACCTTCTTCCCATGTGTGATGCATTAACCGTTATTACTGGAGTAAATATTTATTTATTATTATTATTTTTTAATTTCTTGCACGCCCCTTAACTGTTTTTTTCGACCCTCCCGATCTCTTCTTCCTCCCCAAACCCTTTCCGTCCCCAAAGGCGACCTCAACCAGTTCAGCACAAGATGTTGATCCTGTGATTAAATTTAGTGATGGGAGTGAAAGTTAGGAAGATAATAGTCATAAGGATCGAGATCAAGACTGTTGAGTCCTTCCCCATTATCTGAACATGTTTGGCACACAATCTTGTATGCTCAATCTCATATAAGATACATAATAAGAAGACTATCGAATTTCTTCTTGGTATGAAAAGAGGATAAATCTGTTATTGGCATGAAAAGCCTGGATGACAAAATAACACTACATCAACGTATCGCATGATCTTAACACCATTAGGGCTGACTTATACTTTCCCACTTTTCCAATCAGATCACATGAACTACATATAAGCCCTCAAAAGCCTTGGAATAGAACTTGTAGATCAGGCTCAGTTCGGAAGGAGTACAAACTTTGATGAAATTTGTCATCTCGACGGATATCAAAAGTAATTTTATTGAGACCTGATGATAAAAAGAAAAACTTGTTCATAGGTTAGTTAACAAAGCAGCCAATATCATCACCTTATTGTATGTAAATGATGTTAATTATCTACTGGACCACTCAACAGATGAGAGAGGGTTGAAACCTATACAAAATAAAAGTCAAGAATAAAAAGGCCTTAAGACTGCGCTTGTTTATAGTGTAAACTCTGAACCAATGTAAATTTACATTCGGGTTTGGTTTTGCTCGTATTTGGTATTGGTGTTAATATATATCATATAAAACTCCACTCAAGAAAGCTTTTACATTGATAACGATTTTTCAATGTAAAACTCTCCTCTCCTCTCTATCGAGGTAAATAGTTAAAAACTTGCTCCCATTTTCTTTCCTTCTCACTAGAGAGTCAAAGAACGGTTATTGCGTCTGCCTTCCCTATTATCGACGACCAAGGTACAATCAGTAATCCGACCTAAGAAAACATCTCGAAACTTTGTCAAAACCGCGGCCAAATCTGCTTCTGCCGCCGATTAGATCTCTTTCTTCTACCCTAACATCTCTGGCACCATGGATAATCCCCAAACACATGGATAACCTTTTGCTAAAATCATCAGTAGTGGTCCTGCGGCTCACACTGCTGCCATCTACACCTCTCAGGCTGAGCTCAAATCCATCCTCTTCGAAGGATGGAGGGCTAACGGCGTAGCACCTGAAGGTTATCAGCTCACTACCACCTCTGATGTTGAGAAATTCCTTGGTTTCCTTGATTCTTGGAATGGAGCTCATGGATTTTTATTGAAATCAATCCCTTCGATTTGGCACCGAAATGAACAATGTTGATGTTGGGGAAGATGGAGTCACTTTAACTTTGGAGGAGAAGCTCTGAGGCGCGTCTGAAGACACTGTCTTTAGAACGTTATTTGTTCCCACTCAGTTTTACTGAGTTTGCTGTTGAGTTATAGGCAAATTTGTTCCCAGGATACAACAAAGCCTTGGGCAAGAATTTGCAACCAGCAAAGTTGAAGAGTCTCCAAAGAAACCTTCTGTGAGACTGTAGCAGACCGGACTAAGAGAGAGAGAGTGTGTGAATTTCGAAATTGTGTGATTTGAAGTCTGATTCATGCTCCTTAAATAATTTGTGAAGAGGTATGAAGAAAAGGTAGGTGCTGATTTAGAGAAGGCACATTGAACAGTCACAATTTCAAACATTGTGACTGTTTAAAAAGTAGTTAACTTTGAATTGTGCCTCTTGATCACACCCGATCGAATCGTGACCGTTGATCTCATCAACGGTCATCAACGCACCAAAACCAAAGCCACGCGGGTGCGAGCAAAGTGCGCCTCATTGCGCTATGTACACGCGTGCGTGCGCGTTGCGCGGTATCGAATCCCCATACTCTCCTCTACTAATTCTAAAGAGTGTAAATCAGCTCCTATTGAAATACTAAAAACAAAACTTGTAATTTTCCAATATGGGACAAGTTCAAAATTGGATTTTGTAAGAGAAAAACTGATTTTTCAATCAAGTATGCAAGTGCAATTTCTCATGTAATTGACCAATCAAACCCATTGGATTTAATCCCTTATAAGATTAAAATCCAACAGTTGATTTATCAAGTAATCCTTTCAAGACTTTCATCGACTCCAAGGCTGTCTTGGCTGATTCTGTTATCAGTGCCACCAGTGTCGTTGCTAAGTGATTGAAATTTCTCGAATCCGGCGACGCAGAAGGTTGGTTTTGGAATCATTGGATATTGGCTTGAACTAGTTAAAAATGGATTACCGTAGTGCAAGGCCAAGATGGGGAAGGTAGACATAGATGATGAAGATGAGCAGCGATCACTGCATCTGTTTTACTTTTAACTTTTGTTGTATTTCAAGCACACACATGTAAAAATTGCATTGTCCATTTACCTTGTTGTAACAACGAGACGAGTAAATGGATACAATGATTTGGTCCCCGTTTTACACTCTCCTAAACCAGATGTGACATAACTCCATGATGTAAAAGTGTATTTAATTATGGCGCCATTTGTTTGTAATATAAACGCTGAATCGGGTATTTATGTATTATGGTTCGTGTTTGTGAGCATTTGCTTGACATGTAAAAAAGTAGGGCAATTGTCTAAAACTCACCACGAGTTTTAAACATTTTCCTTAAATTCACCACAACTTTTCAAAATGTCTAAAACTCAACATGTCATTAAGTTTTTATTTTCCAAAACTCACATTCCCTTAGTGCACCATTAATACTTCCTAACATAGGTGTCTATGTCACAATAAATAACATTTTTTATGACCAAATTACCCTTGAATGGCAAGTTAGAGGAAAAATGGTCTTTTCAGTTTTCAATTTTCTTGTTTTCTTTACATTTTTAGTATTTTTCTATAATTGCCAATGTTTTTTATAATTTCTGTTTTTTTTTTTACATTTCCTATTTTCTACAATCTATAAATTTTCCCGTATTTTTTGTTATTTATTTGTAATTTCTGTGTTTTGCTATAATTTTTTGTGTTTTTTTTAATTTTTAGTTTTTATTTTGTTTTTCAATTTCTATAGTTTCTATAATTTGAAAACAATTTTTTATTTTGTTTGAAAATTTTTATATTTTTTTAATTTCTATATTTTTATGTATTTTATATTTGAAAATATTTTTAAATTTGTTTCCTTTTTTTCATGTCTAAATATTAAAATGGTAATATATTAACACCCGTTAATTTATTTTGTATATATTTTATATTTTTCTATGAAGGTTAAAATGGTAAAATATTAACACCCGTTAGTCTGGTTAACGTCGTGTTAGTGACATTGTGAGTTTTAGACATTTTGAAAAGTTGTGGTGAGTTTAAGAGAGATCCTGAAAACTCATGGTGAGTTTTGGACAATTTCCCCAAAAAGTAATGATTATCAGATCAAAAATATATTTTCTGACATTTTTTTACTTTGAAAAGAGAGCATTACTATATCTATTTTCTGGATACAATATTGTATTCTTTTGATAATCAAATTTCTAACCAAAATTAAGGCATTGAAGCATAAGATAGTTGGAGCATTTAATGATAGGGCCCACACTTAGCACCCATTTCAAACAAACAAGATGAGTGCAAAAACTGTTTAAAATCTGAACTGTATTTGCATTCATGAACCGAAAAGAAGGTAAATATGCAATGTACATATTGACATTTGCATTGCAACCAAACAAAGCCTACATTGCAAACCAACATAGCCTTAGCAAATCAACTAAGTGGCTATGCGAATTAGTGTGAGGATTACTCAACCCAGCCCAATTAAGGGGGTGTTCACAAATGTGTATGATTTTGTTTTTCGACACAAAAACAATTGGCATATTAATATAAGGTGTAATATGGAAATGAACATTTGTAACACATTAAAATCATCAAATGTTCTACTTGAATTGAATTTATTCATGTTTTACAATGTATACTTACCAATCACATTAAAGATTACAATAGCATTAAAAATGTCAATTATAATGTCTCACTTTATCACGGGTTTACATTTTTTGTTTTACAATATTGAAAGTACACCATAGCATTTGCCTAATATAAATCATATTGTTTTTGATGGATTAATAATTGTTTTATTTTGAAAAACAAAGCAATACATATTGGTAAACACCCTTGAGCCTTATCATAGGAGTGGCAACATTAAATCATATTAAACCATTACACACTATCAAAATACATCCAAATCCCCAACATGAGAGCTAGGGATAACAATTTAGGCTTCAGGTTCATATCATCAACATCATCATAATCATCCATGCTTTACCTCAACTATATGGGGTCGGTTACATGAACCCTATATTCTCAATCCATTCTATTTTAAACCATATCCACTGTTAAATTATTAGTACTTAAGGTGATGTTTGGCATTGATGTCGATTCCTCAAAAATTGGCACCACATTGAAACCACGTGGGATAAAAAAGAATTGGCAATTTTCAATATGTTTAGTTGGTTAACTTTTTGTGACTTTTGGAAAATCAGCAGAAAAAACTATTCCTGAAATCGACCCTTCTTGAGGGATCACCATTTTTTGTGATTCCCCAATTTTTAGGTGATTCTGATTTTTGGAGGATGACATAGCATCTGACACGTCTCCAAGAAAATGATGATTCCAAGGAAAATCACCCTTGAGAATCAGTACCAAACAAACTACTTACATGGGCATAAATGATACCAAACAACAATTTCTGGTGAATTTTCAAAAATCATTGATTCTAGGAAATCGGTAATTTTCGAATAATCGACAAGGAGGAATCATCATCAATGCCAAACATCACATAAATCATTTCTTAAACTTCTACCCATTTGCCTTTTGGTTTACCCCTAGTTCTTCTAACCCCTTCCACTTGTAACAAATCACTTGTTCTAAATAGAGCTTTCGGTGGTTTTCTATGCATGTGACCACACCTTCTTAATCTTCTCTCTCTCTCTCTCTCTCACACACACACACACATACACACATCAGTGATTCCAGAAAATCAGTATTTTTTGATAATTGACAAGGAGGAATAATCACCAATGCCAAACATCACCTAAATCATTTTTTACTACTTCTACCCATGTCCTTTTTGTTTACCCCTAATTCTTCTAACCCCTTCCACTTGTAACAATTCACTTGTTCTAAATAGAGCCTTTGGTGGTCTTCTATCCATGTGACCACACCATCTTAGTCTACTCTCTCTCTCTCTCTCTCTCTCTCTCTCTCTCTCACACACACACACACACACATTTTGTGACCTATTGGAGCTACTCCTAGTTTCTATAGATGGCTCCATTCTTGATCCTATCCTTTCTAGATTTTTCATTCATCAATCTTAGCATTCATATTTCAACCACTCATTTTCTGAATATGCTTTTTAACTGCCCAAAATTCTTCTCCATACAATATAACCAGCCTAACAACTATTTTATAGAATTCTCCTTTTAATCTAAATGGTATTCTCCTATCACACAAAAGTTCAAATGCATCCCTCCATTTTCCCCAATCTGCTCTAACTCAATAAACTTTGGCTCCAGACGAATAATATAAAATAAACTTTGCCTAGTCCCAAGCAACCAAAGTGATCCTAAAACTTCTTATGATTTTGGCACCCCGATCAATAATTTTCTATTAACCATGGGCATGCCCTAGCCCTAGATGCTATATATCATTAAAAACAGGGTGTGCGCAAATCAATGCCCTTTTTCAAATGGTCTTACATAAGTGATGTTACATTGAGAGTTGTTAACCCCTGACAAGATGAGAGCGACAAAAATTTGGACTAATGCTAAAAGGATGTATATATGGAGTTTCATTCATCATCAACATTCCAAACCAACAATTTTTTACAAAATCACATTTATTTTTAGTCGAAAATATTGTATATATACCTAATGCTACAACTCCAAATATTAACAAATGATATGTAGCATCATGCTCCAATACACTGCTAGATGACAACCATTGCAGAAATATACCATTAAATCAAAGCTCACAATGTGTTGAAAAGTGGGGCCGATTGGGTTATTCGCCGCATTCAAGTCCTTTTTAACATCAGTTAACACAATCATAAAAGCGACAAACGCCCTGAAATTTTCTCCCTCTCAGTCATTTCTCTTCTTTTGTTTTTCTTTTTTAAGCCAATTTCTCTTCCCTTCTACTAATTCACTTGTTTGAATCTTCACATTTTACATCTGTTTTAATGAGGGTGGAATTGCCCCTCCAATGATATTGTGACATATGGCACCTCAGAACAAGTAGGTGACACCCAGAACTACTTTGGCAATAACTTTCCTTATTCAAGTTGATGGTGTCCCACCACAGGTGCGGCCCGGCGGCGCGACCTGACAGCTTGGCACTAGCGCAACCTGGTGGGAGTTGGAAGCCTGGCACAGGCACGAGCTGGCAACCTGGCATAGGCACGAGCTAGCAGCCTGGCACTGGCGCGACCTAGCGGCCTGACCCTAGCGCGAGCTAGCAGCCTGGCACTAGCGTAACCTGGTGGCCTGGCCCTGGCGTGACCTGGCAGCCTGGCCCTGGCGTGAGCTGGCAGCTTGGCATAGGCACGAGCTGGAAACCTAGCCCAAGCGCAACCTGGCAGCCTGGCCCAGGCGCCGACTTGGCGACCTGCGAGACGTGCTCGCCAATAAATTCGGCATGCATATCCTAACACTCCCACGATCCTTGGAAGTTGGGCCACGTGCCGAATGATCTAGAGGGTGGTCAACGTGCATGGCAGTTACCTCCAGGAATCTCGAACCACTTAGACGACCTCGCAGAAATCTCGGATATGGTGTGTGAAGCCCACGCCAAACAATGCCTATATAAAGGCACCAACCCCAAAAGCGAGCAAGCGAGCAAGCAAGCAACTAAGCAAATTCTAGCTCTCATACTTTGTGATTTTTACCTCATAGTCTACTATGTGAGTATTGACTTAAGCATCGAAGCGATCTCGCCGGGTTAGCCACCCCAGGTTCTCTGGCATTTGGTTCCTTGCAGGTCTCTAAAGAGCAACGAAGCTCATCAATCCAGCTCACCACTTGGTCAGCCTAGCACCTCACAGGCAGCTCGGCAACTGGTCAGCCCAGCACCTCACAAGCAGCTCGGCACCTGGTCAGCCCGGCACCTCACAGGCATCTTGGCACCTGGTCAGCCCAGCACCTCACAGGCAGCTTGCCACCTGGCCAGTTCGGCACCTCACAGGCAGCTTGCCACCTGGCCAGTTCGGCACCTCACAGGCAGTTTGCCACTTGGCCAGATCGGCACCTCATAGGCAGCTTGGCACTATAGTCAGCTCGCCACCTAGCCTGCCCAGCTCGACCCAACTCGGCAGCCAAAGCTCTCCACTTCGGCCTAAGTCATCGGTCACTTGATAATTTTTGCTGATGTGGCAATTGTTTTTAATTTCAAAAGCAAAACCAACCATATTGTTAAACAATCTATAGTTGTTTTTCATGTCCCAGTTTTTCAAGAATTTGAGACAGATATTCTATTGGTTTTTTCCTACAATTTCTTTTCTTTCTGTCAGGCATGGACACTATGGAACGAAGGAAAAGTTTTGAAGCTATGGATAATGTATTGATGGACTAATTATTTCATCCGTGATTCTAATGCTAGATAGTGAATGCACGATAGTGCTCCAACGTAATAACCTGGGTTTAGTATCAATTATATTTGTGACAAAATCTGGGTTAACTATTACACCGTTGGATGGAATATATAGAAAAGCACTTCGATTTGTTGGGACCTTCAGAATAGGCAGATTTCGCAAAGGACAACACAGACATGACATGCATATACGTATTCCAAAGTGCTAATTGTCGACCTGGCTTTTTAATCTTCCATATCCGATTCAGGTAGAAAGATCAGGTCATTTTTTTGGTCCGAGAGCACTGCACCATTATGTTTTGTATGGTTTTAAGTCGAGGGGAAATATATTTGTATTCATATTTGTACTATTTCCATATTAAGATTAACGAAATTCACAAGTTTCCTTCAGAATTATCTCTCAACTTTTCTTTGTGGTTGGTATGTTAGCGGGATTATTTCAGCGGAGATGTGGATTGGAGTTCTGCAACCACTGATTTTAGAGAAGAATTATTAGTGTATTGTTGTGAAATTTTGAAAAAACAAAAAAACGAAAGCCCCTATGGAGATTCAGGTGTATGATTCGTTGGACCGAATGGCCTATGGCCCTCGATATTTATCATCCTCAACATGTAGGACTATCCGTAGGCCAATAGGAATAATTATACGATCGATGGAGTATTTACTCTATGTGGACCAATATGCACATACAATCAACACCTCTTTTCAATTATTATTATTATTTTTATTTTTCTATAAAATAAAATTTGTTTTGACTTATCTCTTTTAAATTTGGTCCATTAAAGTAGTTGTTGGTTGAGAAAATGTCTCAACAATCAGAGACAAATGTATCATCCCAGTGGAGGCTAATCCCAACTGTTTAAAGAGATTTGTGAGTAGTTCTTATCCATTTGAACAAACCCAACAGTCATAAAAGGGTGTATAAATAGAACCCAAAATATTGAGGAGTGCACTTGAACTACTGAGAACATCTCTCTCTCAGCATAACACTCTCTTGATTATTAGCAATTCTAATTGTAGTAGAAAATAACCTCCACTTTGGGCTGTTGAAGAAGTTTGGCCCCCCTGTTCAAACTTGACATAAGTTCCTGGATTTTCACATTGTATCATCACAACCTTCATGATTAAATATCAAAAAAAAAAAAACATACCTTTATGGTTACTAATCAGTCCTCGATGGTGAATTTCAGAGATGTTAAGTCATTTTTTGGATAAAAGATGTAAACATATTCTAAATTTTCATAAATTGATTTAAATATACTTTAAGAGTTTCAAATACATTTTAATATACTTCGTAAACTGATCCCACTGTTATTAATAAAATGTTGAAAACAGTTAAAAATAATTTCAAAGTGACCTATTAAAAATTTTAAATTCCTATTTTGCCCTTCTATGTCTTGCTTCCTATCATATTGGAAGGCTGAATGTCCCAAGGTAAAGAAAGTGGAAGGGCCTACTGGTTCTTGTAGAAACTGTTGGGAATTCCCTCCAATGAGCCTCTGAGATTCAGTTGGATGTTGATAAAAGTAAAGGAAGAATGCTAATGTTGAGATAATAATGTGACAATCCCAACAGAAGTTGCAATATCAACCTTCTTTTCTGGATTGGCTTGCTGTGCTATTGGAGTTGTAAACGAGCTAAAGTCATTATTGACAGGAGGAGATAGAGTGGTGATTTGGGTTGGCTCAGTGGGTACCTCTGGGAAGAAGGGCTCGTCTGGGTTTGGAAGCATTTCTCTGTGAGTGCTTAACGAACCTGTTGAAGCGATAGGTGGCAGAATAGGCAGGCTTAATTCTATTCATCCGACAAGAGAGAGGTGGGTTAGGTTGAGGTTTTGTTTAAACTTAAATTAAAATTCTTCGTACCAATGTTTTAAAAATCGACCTGGAACCGGATCCGCTTTGGCCATTAGTTTTCGGGTCAGCAGTTTGATCATCTGATCCAAACGGATAGCCTATTGCAATTTAAAAAAAAAATAATTAAAATAAAAAAACAACAAAAACTGTTGTCCAGGTCAAATGAATCAACAGTTCAACCACCCAGGTCAGCAGGTTGTTATGGGTCAAGGGTGAAACAAAACTGGTTGCCTAAATGGTTTTCAAGCCTAATGATCCGACTGTCCAGATCAACAACGGTTCAAAAACCATGCTTCATACAACCCCATTATCACCCCCAGTCAGGTGTGCATTCAGCTTCAGTCAGGGCAAAGTCCGTTCGAGCTGCCTTTACTGCCTTGCATTGAGAATATCTCTGTACTTATGTGCTTTATTTTATGAGGAGATATTTCCAATGCAAGATTGGAAAAGGCTATTAGAACAGTGTGGGCATAGGTTTGCCTTGATAGAAGCCGATCTCCGCGGGCGCACTATTTTTTGCAACAGAATAGTGGTAATCATTTAGCTCAGCCCATCCGACTAGCAAGTTTCTATGTCTAAGAGGCCAACATATAAAGGTAGGCCAGGCCTGTCCATAACTTTTAGACCCACAAGGCCCAGTCCTGCCTAGAAAGTTTGGGTGATCACATTGGGCCTGTTGTGTGGACAGGGCTGTGTGCAGGCCTGCGTAAAGACCCCTGTAAAATGTGTTGGGCCTGGCCCATGATTATTCCTACCAAAAATCTCATGTTTCTAACTTCTGAAGGTTTGGAAATTGAAGGGTTCCATCAATCAAGAATATGGTCCTAATATCATCCTTTTGCTACCAATATTTATTTGGATGATAGAGAAATTTTCTATAAAAGTTAATGGAAACAATGCACAAATAAGATGATTGAAAAGCCATCTGACCAACCAAACCCTTCATTCAACTGGGCAAAGGTCATCTACGACCGCAACGTAAGCTTTCGCACCGTTGCTAACAGGCAGGTCAGTCTGTAAATACGCCAAATTTCATGGATAACCGGTGACTATTTGAGGAAAAAAAAGAAAACCATAACATAATATATTAACTTTACAATTTACATGGTCCACCATTTAACTATTTAAGTAAACTGTCTACTTAGCCGGATTCCTCTTATCATTATCATCATACTAATTAAAAAGAGCACCAAATTTGGGGGATTGCTTCTTCTATCGGCCCTCGTTGTTGAGCGTGGAAGATTTCAGGAGAAGTATATTGGAACGAACATTGGGAGATGGTTATAAGTTCATCAAAAACTTAATAACTTTTAACCAAATTAGCTTATAAGCAAATTTTAGTGAAAGCATTCTTAAAAAGAGCGCGGTAACTTTGGGCCTCCGAACGGAAATCTGCTCACGATTGTAGAACATATCCTGCAACCCGCCCATGAAACATGAACTAGTAATAGATAGGGGTGTCAATTGGACCGGATTTGGTCCAATCCAATCCAGTCTAATATGAGTCCATTCAAAATGGATCATGTTCAATCCAATTCAATAAATACTTTGCACCATTTTGGATAATTCCAACTCAATGTTTGGACCATCCAATTTGTTCAAATTGGTTTTAATGTAGATGTGTTTTAGTCCAAATCCGGTCTAATTCTCATCTTCTATCAATGGATTAAATATTGGTTCCGTTTGAACCAATCCACTATGAATGGATCAGATTCAATCCAATCCAATAAATATTTTAGACTATTAAGTCTAAAATTGGTCCGTTCAAATTAATTTTGATTTGGATGGGATCCAATATAAAAAGTCCATTGACACCCTAACCAGAAATTGTGAGTTGGCGTTTCATTATTTCCAAGGTGGTATTTATGAGTCACTTTTGTGTTGTTGTCTGTTATAAGTAACCTGGTAAAAACAATGACAATCTCAATTAAGATTTGGCTTCATAAGGCCATGATCATAAAATCTCTGATCACTTCATTATAAAACTATAATATGATAGTCGAGTTTAAATTACCACTAGTTTAAAAACAACAACAATCTATACCCAGCCCATGAGCTAGAAGAATGGTGGTGAGCATTAAACTTAGAAATTGCCTATGCCCGTGGGCTATAAAAATTCCTCCGCATAGATAATTCGAGGTCCAGTCGGTCAAAGATCAATTAAGTAGGCATGCTTTAATTGATCAAGAGGTTTTTCATTTATTTATTTTTTGCCGAAGACCAAGAGCTCTAAGGTGTGTGGAAGATCTGTTTTTAGGGTGAAGTTGGATTATATTAATTGGAATTCATGTGGAAATTCAAATGTAAATCAATCCAAATATCCGTGTATAGAAGAATTGTTTGGGTGAAACATGAGAATTGATTAATTGTCACAATAGTCTAAATTTTTTATTACACTAATCATCGTGATCCATGCCTTATCCCAACTATATGGGGTTGGTTACATGAATCATGTTTTATCAATCCATTTTATTCAAAGTCATACACTATTAAATTATTAGTGTTTAAATCATTTCTTACTACTACTTTTATTAATGTGACTTTTGTTCGTCTATTCCGAGTTCTTATGTCTGCTTCCATGTATAAGAAATCACTTTTTCTAATTGATATAGTTGGTGGTCTTTTATGCACGTGCCAAACCAGGTTAATTTACTTTCATTTTATCACTTATTGGAGCTACTCCTTACCCCAAGTCCCTACACATACTTTCATCCCAAATCCTATCATTTTATTAGATTAATTTATTTTCTAGTCAAACTTTGTTCCGGATAAAGAGGCAGACCTTAAACCCGGGGTACAAATAATTCTCCCTCACAATCTCTCCTAAGGCTGTGTTTGGTTGCAATGCAATTTTATTTGCACTAGTACAAATGCACGGGAGTGCGAATTAAAAAATGCAATTTCTCATTTAATTTATTTTGGGTTTTACCTTATTCTACTTCATGTCATAATTTACTTTATTTGTACTGCAATCAGAGAAAATAAGCTAAATTTTGAAACAAACATAAGTAAGAATTTACACTCAAATTATTTGCACTGTCATAGTTTTGCATCAGTGCAAATTTGTTTGCATTGCGACCAAACACAGCCTAAGGCTCATTTGGAAGGAATACAAATACAAATATGTAGAGTGCAAAACCTTATATTTTGTATCATTTTGTATGTATTTGTACTATACATATTTATATTTATACTCCTAAACTGAACCTAAAAAACATAAGAAAGAAAAAAAAAAATACAACGAAAGATCAATTTCCAAATCTAAATCTAGAAAAATACAAACCATACTTATTCCTAAAGAAGACGTTTGACATGAGAGAGAGGCTAGTTCGGAATGAGAATAATACCAAGAACTGGTCACGCTATCAATACCAAAGTTAGCCAATGCATCCGCTATTTTGTTTGCCTCCTTATACGCATGATAGGAATTTATATTACTCTTTGGTTAACCACCTTATTTTTGAATATTTGGTTTTTTATGTTTAATAATTTTTTATTTGCAATGCTAATCATTTTATTTTTCTCTTGTTCAGTTTTTCAAAAAATACAAAAAATAATAATATTTACCTATTTTTATCAAATTATGTATTTATCAAGTTGTTGTCATTAACGATGACGATAATGATGAGTCAACTTTTTGTAAGAGAGGGGTCTTCCTTTATTGTCCGGTTGCTATATTACTCAATAAAGACATGGAATCAAAAAAAAAAAAGAAGAAAAAGAAATTCAAATTCCCACAAAATAAATGAACAAAAAATCCATGAATATTCTAATTGACTTGAATTGGACACATCAACATGCCCAAAATTAGAATTTCAACCTACATTTCCTATTTCTATCTCCTAATTCCCATAATCCAAACATACCATTAGGTTATGTACATATTTTCTTACCTTCTTCTTAAAGATAAATTCCAGCCGGTCTACGTGTACTATAAGGGAACTTAGACTTAAAATCCATAATCATAATCGACCAAAAGAAATGTTGCCATTAATCCCTTGAATTATTTTATAATAAGTAATGAATGGCAGTGGCCTAAGATTTATTGTCAAACATATCTGCCACCTAACTTGAGATGATCCCATTATTCTCCATTAGTATTGTAATTAGGTTTTCCGATAAGAGTTCAACTAGTATTAATCATTTTGTGAGAAACTTCAAAGCAGGTCATTTTCGTGGTGTCAAATCAGTAGTTTGTATGAACTTATCAAAGCTGGGTTAGTGAATGTTTGCAAGCTTAATTAGTTGGGCAACTTTTGTTAGGGGGACATAGACTGTTTTTGTAGATAAAACTGAGACCTGGACTTAGGATTCAAAATCAGCATCCATCACATTTATTTAGATAGAGAAGGTGAAAACACATGATGGTGTCGTTGCATTTATGCACCAACTTTTGTTGAAATTTTATGGTTCCCTATTTCCTAATTTAGATGGCTAGAACAGGGACTAAAGTATATCTCACAAATAGATATCAGAGACCAACCACATTGAAGAATCCTTTAGTTATCTTTAGACTTGTATGGTCAATTACCTACTATGCCCTTCTTGGAACATTAAGTAACCTAAGTCACCCTTCTACGTTTTTCTTGTTTTTCCCCTTGTACGGTTCTATCCCACTTTTTGGTTCAATCTTGTTTTTCATAACCCAAAATTCAAAAACAGAAAGAGAGCCTAAATTAACTCTCCAGCACTGTCACAAATACTCTGGATAGAATTTATATAAGAAATAAGAAAGGAATTCCTCCTTGCTGGATTTAGCCTAAACCCGAAAGCTTGTAAAGGAAGGAATCTCAACAAAGTGTTCAACTTAAATGCTAGAATGTTAGGTGAGATCCATAAATAGGATTTTTATATTATAACAAAAAAAATTGCCTCTCTTGTGGGTGGGTGGGTAGGCGCGGGTAGGATTCTGTGGGTAAGAAATACCAATTCCCAATTGCTCTCTTGTCCTCTGAAGAGCACGATCACAACTCTCAGAACAACAATGCTGCATGCAAATGTACGGACGTAAATTCCGCAGGTCTCTGATTCCTGAATCGGCTCTTATTTTTCATGGATGGAAGAATCGAAGAAGTCAACTCATTAACTCTCTTGTTTTCTCTCTCAGGCACATAATTTTAGGATTTCAATCAAGATGGCTTCCTGAAGATCAATAAATAAGATCACTTATACTCAGTTTGTGCTTTCTCCCCCACTGGCCCCACACATTAGTCACTCGCTGTGTTGGTAGCAACTCTCTAGCGTGTCTCATTTATGATGCAGCTTTTACTTTTCATGGAGGGAAGAGGTCATCTGATCATTATCTCTCTCCTATGATTTATGTTACATAATAAAAACCTAATCAAGGATCTCCCTTAGCAGCTCAACGTATAGTGGATTTGTACTTCTCCATGCCCAATGATTTTTCATAAAGGGTATTATAGAATAAAAATCGATTTAGGACTTCGCCTAACAGTTCAAGCTTTAGCTTTTAAGTTGAATGGTTTCTTAAAACATCAAAACTTTTTTTGTTTTTTTTTACCAAGTGGTCTAATGTTTGATCCCATTCCTCCATTTTAATTAAATTTCAACATAAGGTATGGGTGAATCTGTGCCTGTCCATAATTCAAAACCACCATAGCTAGGTCGGGCCTAATTCCAGGTGTACGACTTTTTTATGTATGAAGTGTTGAATATACTTAATGTTTTATACTATATATTATATAATATGTATATAAATATGTGTGGGCTGGCCCTAAAGTGTTGGGCCTAGGCCCAACCCCTGGCCTGAACACAAGATTTAAGGCCAAGCTGGGCTAAAAACGATCATCCCTAGTTTGAATCCAATCCAATTCAAGAAAACCCTCATCCCAAATCAATAACACACCCAAATCTAATTCTAAATCAGACCTTGGGTATGCTTAAAACCAATGTCATTTCTTATGCAACATCTAAACTTGAATTTTGTCTTATGTTGTAAAAGTAGATATGTGTGTTGTACATACAACCTAGTGTATAATTTTTTATTATTATTTAAGACGGTTGACCAATTAATAATGGAGTTATTAGTGTTTTCTAACAGAGAAATAGATTCGATTCCTGCAACCACCGACTTTGAGAACTGAGTTATTAGTGTGATATTGCACTATTCAAAGAACCCCCTATAAGGGATTCGGGCGTATCACCAAAATACCATAAATAAAAAAAAGGTAAAAACGTATCTTCAAAATAAGAAATGCCATCTTAGTGTTTTCTATAAAAATTACTTTCAAATTCAAAACAAGGAAAGTATAACCGATTTATTTGAAACAGTTCAACCAAACAAGAAGTTATTTTGAAAAATGACCACAGAACCAAGAAGTTATTTTGAATAAAATCAAAATGCCAACATGATGATACTGTGATAGTGTTTTTTTTGAAAAATGACCACAGAACCAATATATATCTGATAAGATGTATAATAATGGACCTACTTCTAAACCTTTATTCCGGTCTTTTAGGTTGACCCTGACCATTGACAGACAGCCCTCCTCTCAAGTCTTCAAAAGTAATTAAGATTCAGAGTCCAGAGTTGATGGTTCTTTTACTCAAGAGTCATTAAATCTTAGACCTACTAATCAGATATATATTTGATATGTGTCAGAAGTGCAAAACAATGTCTCCCACCATTATTATTCTAATATACACAATTATCTATCACAACATACACTAAAGACCTTACTTCTGTCGGTGGCACATAAAAATAATAATCTTTCCCTGTTAACTATTAATACCACGAACAACAACAAGAACTCCAACCTACCATGACCATGGTTGTCTCATTTTCTTCAGGCTGCCCTTTAAAAGATGCACCCTATAGGCACAACCAAATGGCAAAATTACCCAATGTTTTGACTTTGAAAAAAAAAAATGGGGATCCCGTTCATGTTTTATTATTGGCAGTCTCAAGAAAACGCTTATATACAAATTTTTTAAAGAAAAATATATATAAATATATTTAATTTTGGGAGTTGGAGGAGCCTTAGTGCTTTACAATTTTAGTTCAAATTTTAGGGGGCCAAAGACCCAATTTATTATGGGGAGGGGGGGGGGGTTCTATCCATGCTAAATTTTTGGCTCTTTTAGATGAGCATAAATTCCCTGCCCACTCTGGCCATGGGTGTTAATAGGTGAGTTGCCTTGAACTTAACCAGTCCAAAAACTCTCTCAACAGCATAGGCTGTTGGCCCAGTTATCCCTCAGCTAAAGATGTTAGTTTAACATTTTTTTTCATATTTTTAAAAATCAACTGCTAAATTTTTCTACATGGGATACTGCTCCATTGTATTTTAAATATTTTCGTTTTTTTTTTCTTTCCCTTCTCCTCCCCCTCCCCTCCCCTCTCACTTGACACAGGGTATGCAACCAATCAGATAAATGGGGTGGAAGAGAACCCGACTGGACAGATTTGGTGATCACTCTCTAAACTGTCATCTCCTTGTTTATTCTTCTCTCCTCCAAATCCTTTCTTCCTTATGAGATGGGTTCTCATTTATCTCCCAAAGAGTGACAAATGATATTAAGTGATTTTCCATTTACAATCTATCACACCAGCCTGTTTTTCCCGTTTCAAAGTTAAAGTGCTTGTGGCAGATTGCTATTGGTTTGGGACAGAAAATTTTCTATCTATGGGGATAGACGATGCGAGCTTGCTCTTTTGAAGTTCTTTTGTGAAGACTACATGAGGCATCTTGGTTCTTTGTATTGATTACATCATCTTCTTTTTTTTTCCTTGGCTGTTGATGATGCATGACCTGGTCGCTCCCTCGTGTATTGTGACTTGGCTCAAACAAAGTTCCAATCTGGTAAGGCCGAGCTGATGTTTGGGTGTCCGAGCTGAAGTGAGCTACAAAGAAAGACAGGGTGAGAGTGCCCAGGTAAGTTTTTGCTGGGGAGAACACTCCAATGCTTAAGTCAGAAAGATGGTATAAAAATCTCTTAAGAGTGTGAGAGAGCTTTAGTGTATCAGTGTGCATATCTTTTCTGGGCGGATTTGGATGCTTTAAATAGATCCCTTGACTTAGGGAGCTCGGATAACAGCCCTGAGCTCTTTATGGAGTTGTTTCCCTATTTTTAGGTGCATTAAGGTGTCAATTAAGAGATCCTTGCAAGAGTTACGATTCGTACAAATGAAGTCAAGGCGAATGACCCGATGGTTCGTTCTAACGGGCACGCTGTCGACACCTTTGGTGGAGAATTGCTGGGAACGGTTAGCGAGTTCCTCCCACCAAGGCGCCCAGGGCCCTCTCAGCTCGGCTGGCTCCTAGAGCAGGTCGTCGTAATCTTACGGGTCTCCCAACTCGGCCTTGCCAAGGTGGAGATCAGCCTAGGAGAGGTGTTCCAGGCTAGCTTGCCAAGTTGTTCTGTTGACTCGGCACCGACATATCATCAAGAAGCCATGTATCGATTTTTGTATGGAATGACCAAATTACCCTTCATCAGCTGTAATGTGTGTATTTTCGTTTTAATTTGATTTTGATTGGGCTGAGAGGATGAGATTTTGTGCTTTGTTGTCAGGCTTAGCAGCAAGGGGGTCGGGTTGTGTCCTCCCTTTCGGTAATGGTTAACAAAATTTTAAGGTGCTGCCCCTCTCTCTGAAGTAAACTTTGGGTCCAAAAAAAAGAAATAAAAAATCCCTTCAGTAAATGGATCAGATTCAGATTAGACCCAGCTGCATCTGCATCCAATTTTTATGTTGGATTTCGGATCAGATTCACGTTTAAACTACTACAACCATTTTATTGTGTCTAAAATGACCAAAAATTAAAAAAGTTTTAAAAGATTAATTATTTTTTAAAGTATACATATATAATAAATGTATATAAATATAAAATTTAAATTTATAAATTATAACCTATATATAATTATACATAATATTAAATATATATATATATATTACATATATACATAAAATAACATTTTTTATTAAACTCAAAATTTAATCGAATTAAATAGGATTAAATTCACATATGATTCGATTATTAATCGAATGCAAATTCTAACATTTAAATCTAGAATAATCGAATTCAAAATCAAATCGAGTGTCCAAATTTCAAAATCCATTAATGGCCCTACTCTTAACATGTGCCATGCATATAATAATTCGCAATATGCATGATGTGGGTAGGGATGTAGGGATGAAGAAGGAAGTGAAAAAAACAGGAATCTCGTGTCAATACTTACTAATGTATGATTTAACGATCCCGAAATATTAAAAGTTATAATTAAATGTCAATACTTGCCTTGGTCCTCACCTTTTTAATACAAAGTGAGGTACAATTGAAAATTTTCTCCTCGATCTGCCTATCTCTTTTTCCCACACCCTAGGTTCTCTGAGCTCACTGTTTTACAGAACAACCTGTTCATCGCACATCAAGCACCAAATCATCATCTAGAAGGGAGCATTCGGTACGTTCTCCATCAATTTTCAATTATGTATTATTAGGTAATTTTATAATTATTTGGATTATTATTAGATAAATTTATATTAACTGTTTTCTTAACCCTTCTATTACTGTTAAAAAAAACTGTTGAAGCATTAAGAGACAAAAAAACCTTATCTTATTCAATAAAGGTACGGATTATGTATACCATTCTGCTCACCCATCTCACTCACAACATAATAGCTTCCCCAAAAGTTTACTTCCAAAAGATATTCATCAATCAAGATTGTAAAAAATAAATAAATAACTATCCATTTATTAATATTTCTGTAGATGCATCAAATCTCATTCACTTGGAAACAATTTATTTGTCAAACGCCATAGCTCAAAGGCGATACAAGAGAGCCCCAAGGCTGTTGAAAACGGTTTTCTTTTTAATTGGAACAAACATGTAACATGAACAGAGTCCCAGACTGGCGACTGCTGCCTCCCCCAACAGCGAAAGTTGTCTCCTGCACTTATGTTCCCGTAAATTGATTTCTTTTCCTTAAAAATGCATCCTACATCACATATCTGGAACAATATCATTAACATTTCAAGTGGATTCCATTATTAAATAGAGGCGGGTGCGTGAATGGGGTGGATATGGTTCTGCCATTGGTGAATCCTCCACCGGAAAAAAGGGCAACCGGCCAAATCAATGCCGTAAGAGGAAAATCGGCCTTCTGTAACGTGAATAACTAGTGATTATTCCAGGCAACCACCAATAAGTCTCTAGAAACAAAACCAAGGAAACAAACTACAGTTTACGGGTCTGTAGTTATACATCAAAACACAGACAACAAGGAGGAGGAGAAGAGAAGAGTGAACATAGTGTAGAGAAAAGAAAAAGGCAACCATTAAGTCATTAATCATTTTCATATTGAATTAGTTTTCTGAAAGCGTGTGGACTGAGACAGAACGGTACGTGTCCCTAAATTTTCCATTTATTAAAAACCATTAATTTTAATTGAAGTAGAGTGAGAATGCTTCTTTCTTGCTGATGGTAGTAGCACTGGGAGAATCACAGTTTGCACGGCCTGTCAATACAGCAGGTAGGAATATATTTTAAAAATGAAAACGTCTTCTGTGAATCGTTCCCAAATCTTTTCTTTCTTCTTGGGTTTTCCAGGTTAATTGAGTGTGGATACTAATAATTCCTAGAGGCAGGTAGGAAGATCTTTGGACAAGAACAGAAGAGTGGACGACTAGGCTACCCATGTGGCCATGTGTATGTAAATATGTAATGTAGGGAGGAGTACAGTAATGCAACAGCAACGCCCCCTAATATAAATTAGGTAAGATCAGATCTAGTAAACATGTTGAATGAGTACTTGACAAATATTCTTATTAGTGTTAAAATTAGTTTTTTATCTTTTTCAAAGATAGGTGAAGGTATATTAAAGGACAGGTGTCAAAAAAAAATTTAAGTGCCATATTGGAGTCTCGTGGAACCGGACCCATGTGATGGGAGTTGATTGCTTAAAGAGCATAGATTGATTTCTTGTTTCCATAAATTCTAGACCTTATCCATCTACCTAATTCTACCCTTCTCGTATTCAAGGTAGGGGCGGGTTGGATTTGGAACCCATATCTAATTTCTTCTTATTTCTCGTCATATATAAGTAATAAATATGAAAATGTTTTCAATTATTTGATTAAGGTATATAAAAACATATAAGCTATCAATTATCATTCATGTGAAATTCAAAATATTATTAAATCCAAAATTTAGTACATAAAACTTACATGATTTTCAACAATATGCAGATGAAAAGGTTGGGTGTAGTCTAATACCATATTTTACTCATACTCCTGTAAATTCATCCTATAAATAAAAAAAAAAAAAGAACTTTTAGACTACAATCCCCCTCAGAAATCTAATATGCAGTTCTCTCCTAAGTTACTAGTAGCCCACCCCCACCCCCACCCCCAACAAACCGCATCAATTTAACATCAATCCACAGGATTCAGTCCACCCCTAATCTACTATTAGGGGTGCCCACATAAATTGCCGTCCCGTCCTTTCTTTGGTGCTTGGAGTTGGAGTGCCCATACATTTTAACATAGAGGTGGGTGGTGGGTCAAGCTAGACGGCTAGACCCACAGTTATGGCATAATAAATACGTACAATTTATCTTATTTTAAAGAACAACTTTAGAGTTTAGACTCAGCCCGTCAGGCGTCCTGTATGATGAACCGTGTGGGCCTGAACCGTGTGGGCCTGCATTGAGAAGACCAGTGGTTCAAGGAAACCCGACAGTAATTGGGATCATAGCAAATTGACAATGGCATGGGTCGTCCCTTTAACACTGGTTTGCCGTCTAGTTTGACTGGGCTGATCGGACAACACGGCCGAGTTTCGTGAGGTTCACGATTGATAGGGCACATCAGATTTGGCACTTAAAAAAGTAGCATTTGCATTGCAGGTCTTGTGACTCTTGTCTTGCATTTATTCCCAAAATTACATTCTAGCCAAAGGAAGGTCATTGCAAATTTGAGTTGGTCATTGGAAGGAGTAAATACACTACGGTGCAAAACTCTGTATTTTATATTTGTATTTATATTCTTTTTAAATTAAGCATAATGGGCTTCTTCATTTTTCAAATGTTTCATCATCATTGATGGTGCAAGATCTAGATGCTCCTAGTTGGAGGGTAGTTCAGACGTCGGTTGCCTAGTTGGTCAGTCAAACTGCAAGAAATGAAAGCTCAGAGAATCTGGGGTGGTTCACTCAGCGTGGTCACTCCGATGCTTAAGTTAGTATTTCGATGTGTGCAAGTTGAAAGCTTGAGAGTAAGTAGGCTAGTGAGTAAGTAATCGCGCGTACCTTGTATTACTGCGGTCGATGCCCTTATATAGATGAGATATGTGTCTCATGAAATACCTCCGAGATGCCCGTGAGTACTGTTAGGAGTCCGTTTCGCATCTGGAGATAGACTTCATGCTAACTAATAAGACTTATCGAGTCCATCCAATCCGGGTGGGATGAGGATAAGACCTAAGGGCGTGCGGCATGAACCCATGAAGCTCGAAGATAGTTGGCTAACTTTTAGAAATTAGCTTCGTATCACTTTGACAGGTCAAAATACCACGAGTTGCTCGAACCTCAGTCCTGGCTGAAGTGACCGAGGTACCTGAGGTGACCTATCCTGCCAAGGTGATAGAAAATGCTGAATCAATATCCAATCAACAATCGCCTCCACGTGTTCTCTATTTAGTAGGTCAGGCCAAAACACCCCTCATCAATCATCAAGCTACTAATACCACAAAATATACATTTTAAGTACTGTATATTGAGGAGTCGCTTCTTTTCCTAGGAAATAAAATACACTCCCCCTCGGCCCCAACGTACCTTCAATTTCTTTTACCTTTTACTTCTCTCTCTATTCTAAATTTAGAAACCTGCAATTAAAAGATCCTTAGGAATAAGAAATAAGAATCCTCCTCCGAACTGTGCCTTTTGTTATCCGGAAATCTAAAAGATTCTATCTTTTACATTTCTTTTGTCAAGTGGGAGGGATAGGTAATAGCTCCTTCAAATTTCAAAATAGATTTCTTTTCTGACTCCATTAATATTTAATACTTACATGTTTTATCGGTAGCAGTGGACTATTAATTGTTAATGTCCGTCGATCTTCCATTGGGGGAATAGTAGGTTTCAACTTGTGTCGGGTAAACCAGAACTCAACCCGATCGACCAAACACAAGAAATGGTTATTTAAGTTGAATTTTGGATGGAAATTTGGGTTAGGGTTATGCTCAGAAAATGCCAAGCCCATGCATGGTTTAGGCTGCTACACGACACCCACACCTGCAGCATCCCAAGCATCGATCATAGTTGAGAAGTGAATCACACCTCTAGAAATCTAACAAATTAGAACTGTGATAGTAAAATCATACAAAGAAATGCATGTTGCTTAATTAAGATGATGTGATCATGCCCAGTTACATACCCATATTTACATCACCATGGCGTACGAATTAAAAGGAACTCTGCCAGAACCTTTCTGCATTTTGGGTGAGCTTAAACTATTGCTACTGCATCACAAGATTAGTAGCAAAGAAAGGAAGAAAGTGAAAACAGTACTACCTAATGAGTAATTTAAGTAAACGAATTTGAACAAATTAAACGGTTCAAACATTAAATTTGATCGGTTTAAAATGGTCTAAAATATTTATTGGATTAAACTGGATATGATCCATTTATAAAGGATTCACATTGAACTAAATCAGATTGGACCAAATCCAGTCCAATTAACACCCTTATTGTGCATGACACATTACTATGGGTGAAGGGTAAAAGAATATTCGTAACCAAATATCCTTTAACCAAAAAGACCAAAAGGAAACTGAATTAGAATAACATGTCATGTTGAGGAAGCCCTCTAACGCCCAGACTGTTTTTCCCAAATAGACAAAATTTATCTTGTTTCAACCACAAGTTTTAATGGTAGTAGCGGTCCAACTTCAGTTTCACGTGATGAAATGGATTGAGCATCTAATAAACTAGATAGCTATATCCCATTATTAATGTGAAAGTTATGATAAGGACATATATAGAATGATGGTTTCCTTTTACACATGACGAAGACAATTTAAGCATTATTGTCTTTCTAAAACGATGCATATTTCAAATCAATGTCATAATTAATGATTTAATTAAATTACATAAAAATAAGAGCCTAAGAATATATGAAAATGATGATCAATCCACTTCAATAAATTATAAATGTGAAGAATGGTAGTCACAGATGTGGATGTGCCCTAATCCAAAACATTGGACATTTTCAAACTTAGGGCACTCTAATGATTCCTTACTCATCAAATTAACCTGGGCTGTATTTTGGTCACTGAAGAGATTTTGTTTCTTTTCTTTTTTTCTTTTATTTCTTTAACTGCAAAGCACAATTTCATTCAATCATCTCAGTTTCGAAATGGGACATAATATCTATGTAACCTATTTATGCAATAATTATTATTTATTAAGAGTCTGACAAAAAAAACTTATTATTTATTAGTAAAGAAACCATCTCTGTGAGAACCTAAGCCTCAATTTGGTTTGATAGAAAATAAGAGAGAAACAGAAAATTGAGGGAAATTTATTTAAAGAATTTCAAAGGGAAACTATAAAAACTTTTTTTTCTACTAGTGGGGACTAGTATGATGCATGGGATTTATGAAGCGGAAATTAAATAATAGAAAGGGTTATTTACTAAAATACCCCTTATAGTTTCATGGATTGATTAAAATCTACTCTATAGTTAGCATTTTACTAAAACACCACTTATAATTTGCAATGGATTTAATCAATCTTCCATTAGATGACAATGAAAAATGACAGTGTTGACCATAATATTCATTTAAATAAATTTCATCAAAAGAAAATAAAAACAAAAATGCCATTTTTGCCCTTAATAAGAAACAGGCAACCACTCTATTGGATATATTTGGTCAATTTTATTATCTATACAAAAAAAGTGTTAATGGTATTTTTGGAATAAAAAATCATGGGCCTAATGGCAAAACAAACACTCCTTAATGAAAGGTTGATTAAGTAAATAAGTTGTAAAAATATATGGGATGCTTTAGTAAAATGAAAACTATAAGGTAGGTTTAAGTAAATATGTAAAACTATAAGGTGTGTTCTAGTAAATGACCCTAATAGAAATACATAAGAGTACACAATTGTTTTATATTTTCAATTTTTTAAATAATTAATAATTATTCATATTTTATATATTGTTTTTAATAAATTTTTATAATACAAAAATAATAATAATAATTAATTTCAGTTAGGTTTATTCATCAAACTGATGAAACCAACCAACCCGATCAACTCGCCCCGAGCTGGTCGAATTTTAGTATTTTAGGTCGGCTTTGGTTAAAAATTTTCCCAATTTGACCAAGTTGGATCAATTTCACTTTGACCATTTGTAAACCGACCAAAATCGAACAACCTAACCTTGGATATATATATATATATATATATATATATATTAATATTTTATATTTTAAATATAATTTTTAATATGGAAAAGTGGAAAATTTCCCATATTTCTTAGTCTAAAATGTTTTATATCATAATTCTATTTTTCAAATTTATTTTTTAATAATTGCATTGTCATTTTTAAAATTAGATTTAATTTTTAAGTTTAAATCTTTTGAACCGACTAACCGGACCAAAAAATCGACCCAAATTAATACAACTTGAGTGGGTCAGTTTTTACAAAAGATCAGTCGGTTTTAGCTGACCAACTCTCCAACCTGACCAGGTCAATTTGGTTGCCCAAATAGCCTATGACCGTACCGAACCAACTCATGAATTCTCATAAATTCTGCTAAATTAATTGTCTCATCTATAATAAATAACAATAGTTTAATCTCTAATAATTATTGAAAGTTTATAGCGAAAATACACAGTTATCGAAAATATATTGATAATGAAAAAATACAATAATTACAAAAAACAATAAGTACTAAAAATATATTAATTTAGTCAATAAATATTATAATCTCAAATAATAGTTTAGTCTCTAATAAATATTGATCAATAAGTTATAATAAAAATACAATAAATACAATAAGTACAATAAATTTAAAATTTTCAATAATAGTAGTTTAATCTCCAATAATTATTGAGGATTCTCTATTAAATGACAAAACAAAATAAATTTATACATAATCATTGAAAATACATTTATCACCCAAAACAATAAATAATTACTGAAATACAATAAATATTAATTTTAGTATTTATATAATTATATAATAAATACAGATTAAGAGTTTAAAATTATTATTAATAAATATTAATTTTTTTGAAAGTTATTTTCTTGAATTATTACTTGATAAGTGGAATTAGTTATTTTCAATATTATGTAAAAATATTAAATTATTATTAATTTCAATATTATTTTATAATTAATTTTCTACTTTTCAGATTTTTTTAAATTTATTACACAATTTCTTTATTTTAACTATTTAAAATCTAGTTATGTTAAATATTTAGTTATTTAAAAACTTAAATAATATGTAAAATATTTAAATTTTAAAATATTAATTATTTATTGAATTTAATTATATAGAATTATAATTTAAACTATTATTACATAATTTAATTATTAATTTTGTAGTATATTAAATTATTATTAATTTCAATATTATGTTATAATTATTTTTCTACTTTGAAGAATTTTTTTTATTTTATTACATAATTTTGTTATTTTAACTATTTAAAATCTAGTTATGATAAATATTTAGTTATTTAAATATTTAAATAATCTATAATATATTTAAAATTTTTGTTATTTTAATTTTATTTATTTAAAGCTATTACATATTATTAAATATTTGAAAAACATTTAAATTGATAATCCAGAAAAACATAATTTAAATCATTAGTACATAATTTTGTGATATATTTTGTAAAAATATAAAATTATTTTTTTTTGTGTTTTTACTAAATATTTTGAAGTTATTATATAATTTTGTTTGAATATTTAAATAATTCTTAAATTTTTTAAAGCAAACTTTATTTAGATAGATATAGATAAAAAGTAGGGAAAAGGATAAATAGGAATTACAAATAATTTAGGAGATAAACACTCTACTAAATTAGAGATAATTTTGGAGATAAATAAGAATAGAGATAATTTAGAAGATAGTCTTATTATTTCAGTTACGCTTGCACCCTTTCAACCTCCCCACTGGCTAGGCATACAAAAATTTAAAAAAAAAAAAAAGAAAAGGAAAAACCTAACCACTAGCAATAGTCTAGTGATCCAATTCTACCAAGTATTCTACTCGGGCAGTCTAGAAAAATCATGGTAATCTTAGATAGTCCAAACACAAATAGGAGGCAATTACCTTATGCTAAAATTATTAAAACCTCCCCTAGGTTTTCTGGTGTTTTAATTTGACCCTAAGAAAAACCTCCTCTATTATTTTGAACAAGAAGTGTAAATACCTCACTTCTGTTAGTTTTTTGATTATGAAACAAATACATTGAAATTATCAAAATGCTCTTATTACCATTATTTAAATTCAACTCTGCCTATCAACTTTCATAAGAATGATTTTCTATACTCTTTTTTGGATGGAATAAGGAAAATGGGCTGAAGTGAAATAAAGAGAAACCAATCTATTCATTTTAGGCTATTTAAATAAGCATACACCTGAATGAATGTGAACACCTGGCTTGCTAGAAATGGATTAATTATCAACGGAGTAGAATTGAACCGAGCAAGAATCATTATGAAGGCGCATGTTCACATTGGCTCAATTCTCTATTTTGTCTATCGGCCTCATACATTCGTCAAGTAACACAACTACTATTGAGGCATCATCGACCAGCATTTAGATAAGGAGCAGACCACCTAACGATTACATCAAAATCAATGTTGATATCGATGCGGCAATAAAAAAGGGAGATAGCTTCAATTGGAATAGTAGTAAGAGACCATGTTGGCCGGGTCTTTTTTCTTTGCAAGGGCTCATCTTTATCCGGATCCTCCTTTTACCATCCATCCTAATATCATCGTATCCAAAAAGATGGCTTATGGAGCAGTTAATGAAAGATTTGTCTCATGACTCGTAATATGGATATAAAGCTCCTACAATGGCATCAGTTTTCTGTCAAAACTCAAAAGATTAATTGGTATAGCTTCTTTGATTTTCAAGGTAAACGCTTACAATAGGAGTCATATATTAGGCTGTAAACGGACCGAATTTTGATTAGATTCAGTAAAATCTAGATCTTATCTGATTATTGAAAATTTGCATCTAAATTCAATCTAAAATCTGATCAGATTTGGTGACATAGACTTTAAATTCGAATCCTAATAGATTCGGGTCAGATTTGGATTTAATCTGGTTCTACTTTAAGTTTTTAAAATATATATAAAAAAAAAAAGATAAAACGTTAGTTACTTTTTAACTTTTATATATAATAATTTATGTAAATATAACATACTGAATCTATTATAACATATATTTAAATTCATATAAAATATAATATACAAAAAAAAAATCTATAAATTTAAATATAATTATATAAAATCTATATATTAAAATCAATAAATATTATAATATAATTGGATTCAGATTTTAATGGATGGAGTCAAATCCAAATCTGATCAGATTATATAAATATGTCAGAATGTCGAATCATTGATAGGCCTAGTCAAATGTCCCAAGATAAAATGAATGTTACAATGTCCTTATGACTAATGAGTTGCGAGGTCTGCGTGGTGAAAATTTTCAAAATATTTTAATTTAGATTAAAGCTTTTTTATTTTTATAGATTTTTATTATTTTTTCATTAATATTTTATAGTACCTTATACTGTTATTTTTAATTTAGCATATAATATCCCAACTTTTAGGCAAAATTAATGATTGAAATTTCAGATTTTTTATGAAACATTCTGACATTTTGGGATTTTAAGAGAACATTATTGAGCATGCTCGATCTCCATGGTGAAGAAACGTCAATCTTAACTAACGAAAAGGCATGGTGAAGGAAGACTGAGCATGCTTCACAAAGCAGGTTGGACTTTTGTTAGATGAAAATCCACATGAAGCATAACAGATTTTCACCACACCATGCCATCTGGGTTTGGGGCAAGGGGCTATATATGTCCTCCGCCCGCCGCCCTTCACATAGAATTAAAAAGAAACAATAATATGGTTGTGTTTGGTTTGAAAGAAAAGGTAGGAAAATGTATAAATTTCCCTACCTTTTCTTTCAAATCTATCACACCCTGAATGACAAACATTGTTGCTTCTAGAAGAAACAATATATCATATATTCAGTTGATTCTTTTTTCCTTTTCTTTCAATTTCAAAACAAATTTAAAACATTATGTCATTATTTACAAGTTATTTCTAGTACAGATTTGGTATTAATCAAAATTTTAATAATCGGTAGCTTCATCACTTCCTCATGATGAGGTCGAAGATCCGCTTGCGAACAGTCAAAAGATGTCAGAGTGCTGGGAATGTAGTGCTAGGGACGGTCAAGTTAACTGAGGCCATTGAGCCACTTATATATTCGGCGTCACCCTGGTGTGAGCCAGGTGGGTGCTGTGTAACTACGGGAATCAATGGTATTTGAAAATCAATCACATCGAATTCAAATAATTTCAATATTATAATCAATCAAATTTAGATATTCTATTCATACCAATTAGTTAACCGGATTCAAATTCAGATATGATTTGATTCAATTCGATAAATATCTGAATTTCATTAATTATTTAATTCTTATATGTAATATATAAAATTATTTAAATATTTTATATAATTTATATATAATGATAATTAAATTATATAAATAATTTATATATTTATATATTATATATAAATAAAATATTCATTTAATTTATTTATTAATTACCTAAAACAATTAATTGGTCAAATTCAAATCAAAATGAATATTCAAATATTTAATCAAATTTGAATTTGAACGTTAATTTTCAATATTTGTCGAAAATCGAATTGAATTTGAGTGTTGATATAAGAATACTCATGATATTGTTGTGAAGGAAAATCATGTCAATATGTAGGTTAAAGGCGATATATATGGGAAATTGTGATTATTCATTGATAAACTTTGTACTATTTGATACAAGTAATATTGACCACGCCATCAACAGACGACACGTAGCACCCCTAGAGGATATTCTCATCATCTCATAAGGACCTCGAAGGGCATCATCGTCCTTTCCTATCGAAGTCAATGTGGAGCTTTACTATGGGTATTACGACCTTGGATGAGCCCTCCTTGGTGCATTTATGGCAAGGTAATGCTTAATAGTTAGCATGTAAGCCATGCCTTAATTGCCTCCCACTTTATGATGCCTAACATGCAAAGCCATTACACATAGGGGTGTAAATGGATCGAATTCGAATCAAATCAGGCAATATATGAATTTAACACTTAGGGTTTGTTCATTTCCTCTTAACTCTTAAGAGGAATCTTTTAACTTTAAGAGAAAATTGGTTGTTCATTTCCTCTTATCTCTTATCTTTTAAAGTGCAATCATACAATTTTTTGTTTTCCAATGATACCCCCAAAAAGACAAACAAAAATTCTCATATATGGGGTCAAAATGGATATTTGATCATTTTCAGAATATAGAATTCAGAATTCATAACAACATTCTTTGCATTCAGAGTTCGGAGGAAATAAAAGTTCACTAATACCAATATATCTCTTAATGTAATTATTGCACATTCAGATGTCATACTCTAGAACTGGAGTATATAGGGTTTCCAAAATAAAAAATAAAAAATAAATCAACATGGCAAATTTGTTGAAATAAATCTAAGCAGAAAAGGATAAAAAATTTATAATGTTTTTATTGATTGTCATTTTTCAAAATTTTTGCGTGAATTTAGGAAAAAAAAACCTTGTAATTGAAATAGGATTATTCCCATATTATTTCTCTACTTTTTCACGTTTTATTAATAATATATCCCATGACAAGATACAGAACTAGCTATCGCTGCTGAAATCTCTACGTGACTCCACACTTCGGGGGCTAACTTTTGTCAGCCCGATGTAGCATTAGACTTGGCAATTGGGTGTGGTGGGTTGGGTTTGGGTTAGGTCAAGATACATCAGGTTGGGTCAGCAAATGCTAGACCCCATGGGTCAATTTGGGTCATCCCTAAAAATAATTATTTAAAAAATGACGTCGGATCACCTGCCCATGATAACTCTACCGACATCTACTCACAACACACTATCCCCGTGAATTGGGAACATCTCCCCCTGCATAATATCATGTAGGAGAATGAGATGTTCTCCATGTGTGGCTGCGATGTTATATGGGTAGACGTGGGCAGAGTTTGTGTGGGCAGAAAATTCGGAATCTTAAAAAATAAAGAAAAATACATGAAAAATGCCAGAATTAAAGAAATTAACCTTAAAATTCTAAACATAAAATAAAAGGCTTTAATATGCAACAATTCATAGAATAAACAATAAGGGTAAAGACTAAATAGTAAAGATTAAAAAGTAGAAACCTCAAATGATGCATAAATAGCCTTAATTAAACGTGACAATCAGGTCAATCGGTTGACCCATGCCAACCCAATTTTTTCTCAACTGGGTCGGATTAGATTACTCTCAAATTCAGGTAACTAAATACGAAACCCTAATTTTTTCCGGGTCTGAGCATGTATATGTACGAAAAATGGGGAAATTCACAAAAGTCTGAGGACCGGGTGATCTTAACTGCTTGATGTATCATGTATTAGAGATCTCAATCATCCTTAAAATCAAAACCATGTCACTCAAAGTAAAAAGTAAGTGCCTTCCCGTCACTCCATCCTTAATTTATTATGTATAAAAAAAAAAAAAAGAGTAAGCGCCCCTTTACGAGGGTTTTCATGCAGTGTCTTCTAGCTCTGTAAGATGGGCCCCATAAAAAACCTAGAAACTAGACTTTTGTTCGGTTCATAAATCGGCTTTTCAGTAAAACTAGTTTTAGTAGGTTTTTCAATGCGGCTTAGTCAATACAGCTCAATCAAAGTTTAAGCCTTTTCCCAAACAGGCTCTGATTATCTCTAGGATGTGTAAAATTCCCTCAATGATCATGAGTTTTTTTAGGTTTAGATCACCTTGACAGGGACAATGAAAGGTGCACTGAGCCACTGATGATGAACTTTTTTTTGGGTGCGTGATAGATCATCTTGATATTGGACATAAGTAAAGGACTAACTCCGGGTTCCAAACCCTATTGTTGTGTTATCAATTAAAGATTAAAAAAAAAACCATCCCCTTTTCTCTGTTTCCTTCTTCTTTCCCTAATTTCTTTATGCTACCAAACATAATGCATTTCCACATTTATAAGAGGTCAGAGGTGGTGGAGACTGGGGAGAGCGTGGCTCCTTCCAAACATAATACAAAATATAAAGTTTGGTACTCTGCATATTTATATTTGTACTCCTTCGAAACTGAGCCTAAGGGAACGGGAGTCATGTGCCCCATGTAGCATGTAATAAATACTTAAGAGAGGTTTGGGGACAGGGGCCTCATCACCATCAATGCTTGCTTTCCACAAACAAAATTTTGGACTTTGGATATATACATACATCAACTTAGCTAGGCTAGCTTCCATTACGGTAACACTACAAGTCTAGAAGTACTGATGCTGTCACTTGGAATAAACGAGCTTCCAGTAGTAGCCTAGGGTCAGTGAAAGGTGAATAAAGGTGACTTGAAGTCTTGAATTAATAAAAAGAAAAAAAATGTTTTGTTAATATTTGACTGAAGAAATATTAGAAATCTAGCCTTGTAGTTGCGAGACAGAATTGTTTCGTCTCCTGGAGGTTCAACCACCACCTACTCCTCCGCCTTGGCCAACAAACGGTTTTAATGAACAATGAATTCATTGTTCTGCTACTTGTTAGTACGTGTCAAGTCAAGCCCTTTCTCTTTTGTGTATGCACCATCTTCCTCTCCCTCTCTCTCTCTCTCCACACTCTCACACACACACTCCCACATTTTTAAGACCAGCTCTCTCACACACGCTTTCCCGGGCCGGAACTTCCATTTTTTTGTGAAACAAAAGGAGTGTGTGTATGGTTGTTTTATCTCTATGGCCGGTCTGCAGAGAGACCCAAGAACTAAATACCGGCTTCTCTCTTATTAGTCTTTGGGGTTGAGGAAGAGAGGAAGGGTAACTGAACAGAAAGGCATTATTTTGTCGCTTCCTCTTGAAAGATATTGCAAGTAATAGTAGGCAGGCCAAGGAGCAATTTGCCTTATACCGTTTTGTAAGCCAATCTCTCCCCCATCACCCACAATTTTTTTTTTTTTTTGTAATTTGCTCTCCAAAGACAGAGAGTGAAGGTTTCTTCATCTTCTTCAGTTAATCTTGTACTGAGTGTTTGAGGTGGTGGGTCTGTGAAATGGATATTAGGGGAGCGACGAGATCCTTGTTAGTGTTAACAGGGAGGGTGATCAACGACGTAGTGAGCTTCATTGTCTTCTGTTTTCTCGACCTTCTTGATGTCCTCCTCTGTTTTGTTTACAAGATTCTTGATTTCTTCATGGAAGCCGAATGGAAACCGTGCTACTGCTCGTCGGGCAAGGAAGCCATTACGAGCAGCGGTAAGATCTTGGTCTCCGAACGCGGAGAGTCGAAGATCATTTCCCTTAGTTCGACTAAGCTTCAGTTGGAGGACATCTCAGACACCCTCTACTCGCGTCCTTCTTTGGTGTCGGAGATCTCTAAATCGACGATAAAGGAGCTGAAGCGGCTCAAGATTGACGGCACGACGATCCGGTCCTCCGAGAGGATCAAGAATGGAACCCTGAGGTCGACATTCACGATTAACTCCACCATTGTAGATATGTTACAAGAGAAGATCGGAGGCCAGCAGTTGCATCCTGTCCCTCGGTGGTCCGACTGTGACTGCAGGGCGTGCACTTCCTGGAGCTCTTCCTGCAAAGAGACGTTATACGTCCGAGTCGAAGGACCAAGCAGAGGTATGTATGTTAATGGCGGCTTTTTGAAAAGAAAAGGAAATGACGGTTGATACACGTTTTCCCTGTATGTTTTAATTACGTGTTTTCCGTTTCTGGGTTTGAGATAACATCAGAAGACAAGGCGCGAGAAGACGTGTTGTTCATTCATGGCTTCATCTCATCTTCTGTATTTTGGACTGAAACACTGTTTCCCAACTTTTCGGACGACACGAAGTCCTCGTATCGGTTGATCGCCATAGATCTTCTGGGGTTTGGAAGGAGTCCCAAGCCAACGGATTCCCTCTACACTCTAAGAGAGCACGTAGAAATGATCGAACGGTCAGTGCTGGAAGCGTACAAGGTGAAGTCATTCCACATAGTGGCTCACTCCCTGGGCTGCATTCTAGCTCTCGCCATCGCCGTTAAATATCCCGGAGCTGTCAAGTCCTTGACGTTACTTGCCCCGGTATGTTTCTAAATCCCTATTTTTTCCTTTTGTTTTCAAATAATGAAATACGAATATTAAATTAAACCCATGGTGACGGAAAAAAAACGACGCAGCCATATTTTCCGGTACCGAAGGGAGAACAAGCGAACCGGTATGTGCTGAGAAAGGTGGCACCCCGGCGGGTATGGCCGTTGATAGTATTCGGTTCTTCGATTGTTTGTTGGTACGAACATATTAGCCGGACCGCTTGCCTAATCGTCTGCAAGAACCACCACTTCTGGGAATCGCTCACCAAACTTGTCACCAGAAACAGGTAACCCAACTTTGAAATTAAAACTCACTTAATTACACCTTGCTTCTTCTACTTACTAAAGTGGTGGTCTTTATTAGATTAATTGCCAATTTTTGGATTCTCTCACGTACGTCTCACGGGTCTCAAATCCCAACTCGAATTAATACTTGGAGCTTGAAATTTTACATTTTTCAATTAAATTGGCTTATAAATACTAGGGGGATGTGGGCTGGGGAGAATTGCTTGGAAGTAGATGCCTAATTAATTCAACCTGAGAATGAATTAAATAAGCGATTTGATGAAGCATCTTAACGTACACCACACATGGGACTTGAATTACTTTCTCATCCTTCACTGTTGATCAATAATTATATACTCAAGAAGTGCTAGCTAGGAGAAACTCTTTAATGGAGCTTAGCACAATTAACATATATTATGATATTAAACATCGGATAGCTAATTAAAAGGATGTGATTTGTTATAGAGTAAAGACACTGTCTGTGTCTGCAGGTTTTAAATTTTGAGAATGAATGGAATCGCCCAAGGGCACTTTTTTAAAAAAGAAGAATGAATATATGCATCATCCAGGAAGTTTCCCACTATATAATATATTTTCATATACTTCTTTGGTTTGAATGGTAGTCTTTTCTTGCAAAGTGATGTGTTCAACAATTTCTTGAACGGTATTGATATAATGAATATGCCCCATTTGAAATGTTCATGATCGTACACTTTGGATTGTGATTAAATACGGTTGGGTTAGTAATTAATTGGTAATGTAACACCCTTGATAAAGAGTGATAGATGACCAGAAGCTGATCAGGACAGCAGATTCCAATTTTGCCAAGTTGGAAATAAATTGGGTTTCCTATTTCGCTCCGTCTGCTTTTATGGTCATCAACTTTTGTGGATGGTCTGTAACTCTGTATATGTCTTTGTGTAGATGGAGGCTTCTTTGTTTTTTGTCTTGTGTAATTTTTATTTCATTGATTAACATGGAAAAGAGGTGTGTGAAAATTTGACAGGATGAGAACATTCATGTTTGATGGGTTCTTTTGCCATACCCATAATGCCGCATGGCATACGTTGCATAATATCATCTGTGGCACCGCCGGCAAGGTTGATGAATATTTGGATGCCGTCCGGGATCAGCTACGATGCGACGTCACGGTATTCCATGGAAGAGACGATGAGCTTCTCCCAGTTGAGTGTAGCTACGCCGTTCAATCAAGGATTCCCCGAGCTGATGTTAAGGTGATCGACCGGAAGGATCACCTCACCATTGTTATCGGTAGACAGAAGACTTTTGCTAGGGAACTTGAAGAAATTTGGAAAAAATCGTCAAGTGGTTAAGTTTAGAGCCACAGGAGAGACGATAGGGTATGCATAAGAGGGATTAAGTAAAAGAAGCCTAGAAATTAAAGTAGAAACATCCCGATCATGATATCGATCTATTTATTGAAAGATAAGAAGAAAAAAAAAAGAAAAAATTACAAGGTACTTGAGATTGGCAGGGTTTTCCTTTTCTTTTTGATTGTTTTTATTTACCCCTTATTATCTCTTCAAGTATGAAGTCACAGCTTGGCCATGTGATTATTACCCATAAATTCCAATTAATGTGAAGTGTTTAGTGATAATTATCTTGTTAATTTAAAAAGGGAATATGAAATTAAACCACCAGTTTAAAATATTTTATTCACTCTTCATTTGTCTTCTTCATATAATTTCATTCACTCTTCATTTCTTCTTTTTTTTTTTTCTGATGACTCCAAATAACTTGATTAATTAAGAGTACTCTCTGTGCTTGTGTGTGTTTTGAACCGTGCTTGAACTACAATGTATTTCCAATCTGTAAGTCGCTGAAGCCATTAATACTGGCTTCAAGCGTTAATAATAATGCACTGTATATGATGTCAGAAACATTCAGAACGGGTTCTGCAATAAATGTAAGAACAACTAATAAGCCATGCAGTGGGGGTTCTGGAGTCTAATTTATCTACTACACATATTATTGATTACCTTCTCCTGAGTCCTGGTATGTAAGGGGTTGTCTTCTCCCAATTTCAGCTCTTGCGCGTACAGCGCTCAGCACACACCGTAAATTATCTGCTCTGGGATTCTAAATAATTCACTAGGCTGCCTTTGCCTTTGCCATCACTTTTAAACAACTTCAAATAATATGCCTGTATGCGAAGGGATGCGAGAAACCAATTTTGTTATGACTACTGGATCTTATATATACAAGCTCTTTGTTTCTTGATGGGGGGAGAGTTGCGAAACAGTAACAAAGCCAAAGAACAGAATTGAAAGAGGTAATTGAGTGGTGAACCATCAGAACCAAGCATCAGCTCGTGTTGTATTTATACTGTATTCAGTTATATGTGAAATAAAGTTCTACAGGAGGTGAGAATGTACAGATAACTATGGTATCTGCTAATGTGATATACATGCTTCTGATACGTATTTAACTGAGTTACATATCTTTATCATTATCCTCAAAACGTGTAGCTTGGATCGGAGATGAAAAACTCATGGAATCGGTAAGGCTTTTGTGAGCTTCTTTTTGAGAATTAAATCACATAAGAAGTGAAAGCCAACTTCTGAATGTTTGGAGTGTGCTCGAAACAATAGATGAGCAGCCAAGTGTGTTGCACCGACATTGTCACACCAGGCTATCGGAGGCATCTTCGAGGAAAATCCTATATCAGTCAAGAGGGATTGAATCCATATAGTTCTATTATCGAGTTGGCTAGTGCTCTGAATTCAGCTTCAGTGCTGGAGCGAGCTACAGTAGCTTGTTTCTTGGCACTGCATGCGATGAGGTAGGATCCCAAGTACACATAGTACCCACGAGTAGATTTACGATCGTCTGGACATCCGGCCCAGTCGGCATCACTCAAAGCATGTAACTAAAGAAATGATGCCAGAGTAAAACGAAGACCAATATCCAATGTACTCTTAAGATAGCGATGGGTCTGTTTCACATATAGTGAGGATCAGTGGGAGCATGAAGAAAACGACAAACGTTGTTGACGGAGACTAGTAAGTGAAACATATTGTAGTGCTCCAAGTATGCTCCTATATTCTGCTGGGTCCGGAAATGCAACACCCTGAAGTGATGACAACTTGCAAGATGTTGACATAGGAGAAGAGATGGGTTTAGCGCCAGCCATCCCATTACACCATAGGAGATCTAAAATATAACAACGCTAAGATAACATCATCTCAGTAGATGTACAATAAGTTTCGATGCCCAGAAACAAGTGTAGGTGAGCCAAATCATTTAGGTTAAAGGTGTGCAAAAGTGACGCAATGACTTGAGAACAGCTTGAGAAGAAGACCCGGTGACCAAGATGTCATCAGCATAAGCAAGAATAAATATGGTTACCTAACCCCGTTGATAGATAAACATAGAGGGATCAGTCTAAGAGAACCAAAAGCCAAGATTGATAAGTGCTTCACTCAACCAAGAGAACTAGGCACGTGGAGCTTGGCGTAAACCATACAATGCCTTGCGCAGTTTACAAACATGTGTAGGCTTGGATGGGTCTTCGAACCCTCTGGGTTGTCTCACATAGATGTCTTCGTCCACAAAGCCATTTAAAAATGCATTATTGATATCAAGTTGGCATATATCCATCCATGTGAGACTGCTAAAGCAATGATTGTATGCACCGTGACTGGTTTAACCATCGGACTAAAAGTATCAAAAAAATCAAGTCCCAGCACTTGATTGAAACCTTGACTACAATGCGTGCCTTGTGACATTCTATGGTCCCATCAGATTTACGTTTAATTTTGTAAATCCATTTGGTGCCCATCACATTCATCCTCGGTTGATAAGGAATAAGATGACAGGTATTGTTGTCAATAAGAGCACAATATTCTTGGTGCATAGCATGTTGCTATAGAGAATTCTTGGCTACAATAGAGTATGTGGTGGGTTCACATTGATCCAGACTGACCTCGGAAAGGAAAGCAACTAGAATGGGGTACTGAGAAGTCATCTTTGCAAGGGAGGCTGCATAACTCATCGATCTTGTGACCATAGTGTGGGTGCGTTGTGGAGCAGGAGCTGGAACAGCTGGAGTAGAGTCAAGTAACTCTTGAACTAGTCTAGTGCATTGTGGTGGGCCTGAAGTGGACGATGGACTAGAGGTAGATTTTGTAGCAGTAGAATTGGATGATTGGATTGGAAAGTCAGATGGTGACATAGTAGCCTTGGCAACTATAGAGGTGACTGAAGAGGGAGGAGATGCAGCATTCATCATGGAATTGGATAGAGTACCGAGTGTGGGGCATGTAAATGGGCTGGCTACTCCACCTGTGGAAGAAGAGACACCATCAGTATTTTCACGAAAAATAGAGGATTGGGAGATATTGGGAAAATAGGCCTCATCGAAAACAATATGCCAACTGATGTACTCCTTGCCACAGGCAACATGAAAAGCACCTGTAACCCTTATAAGCAGCATTGTATCCGAGAAAAATACATTGTTGAGACCAAAATTCAAATTTATGACAATTGTATGGCCGCAATAATGGATAACATGTACACCCAAAAGTCTTGATAAAGTTGTAGCCTGGAGGTCAATGAAATAACAATTTGTATGGAGATCCACCTTGGAGGACAGACAAAGGCAGACTATTGATCAAGTACACAGAAGTTTGTGCAATATCAGTCCAGAAGGAAAACGGAAGAGAGGACGAGGCCAGTAGAGATAGCGTAGATTCAACAATATGTCGATGTTTCCATTCAACTGTCCCATTTTGTTCATGAGTGTGTGGGCATGCCAGTCAATGTGAAATACCTTCAGAATCTAGGAATGAGGAGAGAGAGAGAGAGAGTATGTGTGTGTGTGTGTGAAACTCCCCTCCCCAATCAGATTGAAAGCTGTTGATTTTAGTATCGCTCCACATGTCATTTAAAATGCGAAAAGGCATTCATGACTTCAGATTTCTTAACAAGAGGATACAACCAAGTAAATTTGGAATAATCATCAATGAAAATGATATAATACCAGAAGCCTTTATTAGATAAAGTTGGAGCTAGTCCCCACACATCTAAATAAATAAGATCTAATTGTTGCATTGAACAAAATGAAGAAATTGGAAGATGTTTCCTATGACTCTTACCCTTTTGACATGACTGACATACAGTCTTACTAATATGACCCACACATGGCAAACCAAACTTAGAAATAACTTGACTCACTACTTTGAATGCAGCGCGACTTAGTCGTTGATGCCATGCTAAGAAGGTTGTGTGCTCTCCAACAAAGGTAACTACTTTATTGTTGACTTGAGTATCTCTCGGAAACTGGTAAAGGCCATCTCTACTGGTTCTTCTAAGTAGGACTCTCCCCGTATAATCCTTCACAAGAAAGAAGTCTCAATAGAACTCAAAATAAATATCATTGTCCTTAGTGAATTTACTTACAGAAATCAAATTTTTTGTAATTTGAGACACATGATAAATATTATGTAAAGCAAAAGTATGATGATTATGCTGCAAGGATAATGACCCCAGATGTAAAATCCTCAAACTTGATCCATTACCAATAGTAACTTGATCCTGCCTCATGTAGTCTGATCAAGTCTACAAATTTTCTATATTTGGAGTGAGATGATGTATGGCACCTGAGTCCGGGTACCATGTGGGATCAAATTCTAACCCCATACTCATATGATATGTTGCTAGTTCTGATGGGCTCTATTGTTCACCTTTATAGGCTAAATCATATCATCTTTGATAGGTGAGTACTCCATGTCCAAGCTTGCTACAGACCTGACATATGATAGGTGAAAATTTTCCTCTGCCTCATCCACCATTGTTACCTCTTCCATTGGAGGACTGATTTGGATATCCCCCTCGGTTGTGACCTCCACAAACTCTGCTATTGTAAAAAGAGTAGCCACCACAGTTCACATTGCTTTTGGAGTTCCAATTATTCTTATTTTCCCCTGTGTAGTCAGATTTGCTGAAGGAGGAGAATTATCAGAGATAGGTTGGTTGTGTTGTTCCAACCAAGCCTCATGATTTAACAACAAGCCCATTACATCATTAATGGTAAGGTCCAAAAATAATATAAAGAATAAGATCATCCTTGCCTATAGGTTCAGAGATTGCGTCTAAACTGTCAGCTATTACCTCGGCTTTCTTGACATATTCAGTTATGGACTAAGACCCCTTCTTGATGCTTTGTAGTTGCCATTTCAGATGGAGTACTCTCGACCTGGATATAGTGGAATAGGTTGTAGAGAGTGCTTGCCATACCTCGGCTGAAGTGGTCAGTCCAATTATTTCTGTCACCACACTTTCAATGAGTGACAAAATAATCCATCCTAGCACCAATTGATCAAGCTGCACCCAATTGTCATAGTCTAGATTCGCCATTCTTCTACCATCTGATCTATCAATCTCTATTGGTGGTGCCTGCATCGTGCATTCCGCAAGTCCTAACAACTTTTGTGTTCTGAGGACAGGGATCATTTGCTCCTTCCATGGGAGATAATTCTCATGGTTTAGTTTTATCGGGAGAGTGTAAGAAATGTTGGGAACAATGGATATTGTCGATCCCATAACAGAGCTTAGGAGTGGGTTTGATCCACTCGTGTTAGAGCTTCCTATAGGACTGTTGTCGTGGTTAGACATGGCTCTAATGCCAAGTTGCAAAATACTAACAAAGCCAAAGAACAAAATTGAAAGAGGTAATTGAGTAGTGAACCAAGCACCAAATCGTATTGTATTTATACTATATTCAGTTACATGTGAAATAGAGTTCTATAAGAAGTGGGAATGTACAGATATAGTAAAGATAACTATGGTAACTGATAATGTGATATACATGCCTCTAATACGTGTTTAACTGAGTTACGTATCTTTATCATTATCATCAATAGGGAGTAGTGTTAAATTTTCTCATAAAACTAATAACTTCAATCGCGTAGGAGGAATTATCTCATGAATCGACAACTTACACTAATATACAGACCTTCTAAGGAGGTTTAGGATCTAATTAGAGCTAGAAGGTCAGAAGTTTCATTTAGAGAGCCTATAATCAAGCAACTGCAATGAATCATCTGTTATGGAGGAAGAAAGTTAGAGACTATTGTAACCTTTGTCCCATGTCTAATAAGGAATTCGAGAGTTTAGTGCATCTCTTCCAATCCTACATTGTGGCCTGGTTTTACCCGAGCAGTTTGATATGGATATGTCTCTATGCCTAGAGTAGAGTTTATTAATCAATGGTTTTCGTCTTGGAAGCATTTTATCTATCTAGTGGAACACTTGGGTTTTTCAATAAGAGGGTATCTCCCTGACCCGATTCTTGGCGAACATAGTTCTTCTCCGAAATCACTTTGATCCAAGAATCTAACCTAAATTTAATTTGTCCATCCTAATGCAAATTCAATTGCTTTTGAAATAGCTCACATCACAGAGTTAAAAGTGGTTCTTTTTGTAATTATTGATGGGCCATTTGTGCCCCATTGGATGGCTTCTCTGATAGTGCAACATTACCTTATGATGTATCCCCCTAAATTAATGAAAGCTTTGTTACTTAACCCCAAAAAAATAATATTAATCATCAACCTTATACAAGAGAGGGGATTATAATAAGGTAAAGGGATTATAGTTGATAAGGGCAACTTTTGGATCTTATTATCAATAAAAAATAATCTTTTTAACATAATTTCTAGAATAGGATAACTTTTTTTAAAAAATATCAAAAAAGGGAGAAACGCTGGTCATCTCCTTTCTCCTTCAGACCACTGAACTAAACACTTCATAGCTATACCTCACCAAACCAAAACCACTTTTATGGCAACTACCCATCAAATCAGAAATAAAAGAAGTAAACGACACAACCTACTGAACTCCACCGAAATAATTTCTAATTCAGAAGGCAACTTCTGGTTTCACATAGCAGCTCAAAATTTTATACCCAGGAACCACAACCCAAAGAACTACCTTGTTATAGTCAATAGTTTCATCCCATAGATCCAAAAAACCCAGTCAATTGTCGACAGTTTCATCCAATAGGTCCACAAAACCCAGTCAAAGAATAGATTTGAGAAGCAAGGTATATATACTTACAGAGACGTGGGAGTCTCTGGTGTTTCTCTTGGCGTCAGTTGTAAAGAAGACGGTTTAGACAAGAATGAAGTGTCAACTATCTCAGCACCAAGGGTGTCACCCTTGGTGTAGCCGTGCTGAACAAAGTTGGCTCCACCGTTGAGTAGTTGGTATTGATGCCTCTGGAAGCCCTTGACAACACCAGCACCATAGATTGCATCAAGGCGCCCCTACACAACATTAAATGACGTGAGGCTTTTTTCAGTTTTTGGTGTTTAAAAACTTTTAAACCAACTAAACTACCGATTCTTGTACTTGGTATGGTGTTTCATTTGTTCTTCTAATTGTTTCAAAAGAAGAACCCATAACAGCTCTGCTCCAAACTCAAATGCAGAGAAGAAGAAGAAAAAGAAGAAGAGGAGGAGGAAAGAGAAAGATAGAGACCGGAGGTGGGGAGACTTGTTCGATGGTCTGAAGGAGGAAGGAGATGAACATTGTTTCTACCCTTTTTTGATATTTAAAAAAAAAATTACCCTATTCTAGAAATTGTGTTAAAAAGATTATTTTTATTGATAATAAGACCCAAAAGTTGCCCTTATCAGCTATAGTCCCTAAGATAAACCATTTTTTTTCTTTCATGGGTATACAATGAGAGTTGCCCATCCCCCAGGTCCAAGAACCACCACTTCTAGCTAAGGCTGTAATCAAATCAAAGATCTAATTGAATAGTTTAAGTTCGAGTTTGATTTTAATGGAGCTTGAATTGAGTTCAAACATTTGATAAATTTGATTAGTTTATTTGAACTTGAACTTGACCAATAAAAAGTTTGGCTTAAAAGCTCACAAACTTCTCAATTAACACATACATACATGTGTATATATCATACAATATAAAAATATATTTTATAATACATATTATGAAAATACATTTTTATAATATATAATAATAGAATAATACTATATATTATAAAATATATATTATATATTTACAAAATATAAAAATATATTCACTTTTAAGCTTTCGAACTGAATTTAAGGTCATCGAATATTTAATCAAACCAATCCCAAACCAAAAAATATATAGTTCCAATCAAACTCGAACTCAAACCTAATAATATTTTAATTGAACCGAACGAAGGCATGCCAAAGTTCGACTTTGCTCCGCTCGATTGCAACACAACGTTTTAGCACGTACCCTGTAATCCCCACGGTGAACATATTTTCCGTTTTCATGATCCGACAAATTCCATGTGCAATGACTGTCCCCAACCATCTAACTGTAGGCTGCATAGGATATTTTCTATGGCGCTATCAGCAATGGAGTCCGAAAATTCTGACTTTCATTTCAACTTCCGGAAGGACATCAGAAAGAGACATGGTCAAGCAAAGTGGCCAGCGGATCAAGTTCAAGCACATTTCTGGGGAAGCTAGCTCTTGCCTCTTGGTGGATTTTATTGCCGGTGGGTTAAATTGTCCATCGGATGAGAATCTTCTTGGACAGTCGATATGTGTATAGACCGGTTCAATGCCCCTTATTTAGAGTATCAGTGATCCTGAAAAGCAATATGTGTATGATCAACGCACTCCCTCTTACTAGCTGATTAAGACAATTGTCTTTGCTAACGGGTCATTGAACCGGTCTTTGTTATCGTAACATGTCATCTAGTTTTGTTTTATTTTTTTATTTTTTATCACACTTTATATCTCACTTAATTTTGTTTAGTACAAACAACAGATAATATGAAAGACATGTCTAAATTTTTATAAATTTTGTATTTTTTATTTCTGTATTTTATTATTAATTATGACTTCACTATTTAACTGACTTCAATAACTGTATTATTCATAATCTCATATACGGTTTACCCGCTAGGTACCCACAATACACAACGAGACGAAATCCAGCCCAGTAAAATTGACCCAATGGTGTCTCAACCCATTAATTAATATATTAAATGGATTGGATTTGGGCGGATTATAAATGCATGGATTGAGCATGTTGGATCTGAAATTGCCGCCCTTGACACATGACATGGATTTCTCTAAATCAGTGGTTTTCACTCCATTGGCTGTGACAAAATTATGTAGTGACTGGTTCTAAATATCGATATTGGTCGATACACCAGTAAGGTGTATCGGTTTGTATTGGTGTTTTTTTTATGTTTTATTTATTTTTTTTAAATTGATTTAGAGGAATCGGTTTAAGTCCTAGCTATCTTTTGAACCAAGGCCTGATCTGGTACATATCTTATAGGGGCATATCAGGAAGTCTCCGATACGAAATATATCGGTTAATACAGGTTGATACATAATGATATTTTGAACCTTGGTGCCTATTCCTTTCGAACAGCTTTTGCATTGGGGAAAAAAATGGCTCCTACTTAGCTACCTGATCAGAGGAACGCATCTGGTAAAATATCTTTTATGCATTAACTTTAGGATTTAAAATTTAGGATTTTAGATTTAAGGATTAAAAAGGTTAGTGCATAGGGTTCAGAATTTAGGGTGATTAACTTCTCGTTTGTAAATCAAGAGCTGGTTGAATGCATTTGTCCCATTATGGAAGGAGCAAAATATATAAAGCTCTTTACATTGCTAGTTTGTAGCTTTATAAGGTATGTGGGACCGACCTAAAAAGCTCTTAAACAATGTTTGGTGAAAATTGCAGAAAGATTATTGCTATCATTCAGCAGCTCTGTTAAAGCTTCTATAAAGGATCCCAAAGGTCATAAATTGAACATTTTTTTAAGCCTCCATAAATTATACCTCCACTTGATAAAGAATTCTTAAGGTCATAAGCTATTATTAATTTTTTTTACAAGTTATACCTCCGCTTAATTGTTTTGAAATGATGCACAATTGGGAGGGCCACTCTATAAGTAGGACTATCGATACATAATAATCTGTCTATGCCTATACATTTTCGGTACTGAAAATGTGTCAACAATCTTGTTTGTGTTCTTCTCCTAGAGCTGTTACCACACGATATTAATGGTTCATACTTGATAGAGCGCAATGCCATCAAAATTAAAAGTATTTTAATTGAGACCCAAGTTGCATATATATATATATATATATATATATATCAGTTTTTTAATCAACAGAAGGATTGTTTACAGATAGTTAGGGTGTTTCTCTATTTTTAATTAAAAATCCCTCCTACATGGTTAACCCTGAAACATTATATTAAAACAATAATAAAAAAATACTGTACCTCTTTAAAATGCATGGGAAAAATCAGGATTTACTCCTTACAGAACGCAACTCATAACCCTATTGCATTGTGTATTGGGATCATCTCCTTATAAATAATAGCACAAAGTATGGGAGATGTTCTTAATGTGCAGCTCGGAGGCATTGTGAGGAGCAGATCCAGACTTGTATGGAACATAATTTTTCTATTTTGTGTTCATCCATCCTTTGAACCCTGTTATTATATATAGGAAAAAAAGCATTTACAGAATCGTTTTTGGGGGACACAAAATCTAAAAAAAAACGCATTTTTTGAATCTTCAAAAAAATTGAGGCAATTCTACTCACAAAAGTAGCCCAGAAAAAATTAATTTTTGAATATTCGTCACCAATAGAGGTGTAAATGTATCAAATTCAAATCGAATCAGACAATATTCGAATTTGAATCCAATTAGAAAATTTAATATCTGAATTCAATTTGATATCCGATGGACATTGAAAATTAATTTTTGAATATTCGATTTTATTTGAATTTGACCAATTAATTATCTTAGTTAATTAATTAATATATAAAATAAATACTTTATTTTATAAAGTATATAAATTAATTTAATTATATATTATATAAAACATTTAAATATTATATATAAGAATTAAATAATCGGCCAAATTCGAATATTTATCGAATCGAATTAGGTCATATCCGAATCCGAATCTGAATAACTAATTCAATATAAATATATAGAATATTCAAATTTAACCAATTAGATATTCAAATTATCCGAATTCAATTCAATTATGTTGAAACTCGATTTCAAAATCGAACTTTTGAATATCATTGACACCCCAAATCACTAGGGTTGGGTTAGGGGATGGAGATGGCCTATAGCATTCTGGCCAACTAGAACCCAAACCCAAGTTGCACTGGATTAGGATTGTGTTCGGGCTAACCCAGCTCAGTTGCTGCCCTATATATGATAGAGGGAGAACTCTCACCACTTCCCTCTTAATTTCGGTGAGACTTTGTGAAATTTAAATATGGCAACTGAAACAAAGTTCTAAAGACTGGAGTCGCTCTTTTTTAAATGAAATTTTGGAATCCTTTTTAAAATGTTGGGATTTTGTGATATAATTTGTTCGTATCCGTCGTTGTTAAGGTGCGGTTCAAATCTGAGAAAAAGCTGGGCTTGTAATAGCCAATACCCCTCCATGAATCACTCTTAGTTAGGGCCGTAGGGGGGGTGCAATTCCATTTGGCCCAATTAAGGTTCAAAATATCGATATATCTGATATATCGGTAGAAGTGTATCAGGCAGTATTGATGGTTTTTTTTAGTTTTTTTTTTAAATCCGGTTCAGATGAGCTGGTTTAAGATCCGCCCATCCTCTGAATCAATCAAAACCTGATACAGCCAATATAGACGGATACGTATCAATATTTTGAATCTTACCACTATCATGTATTACGAGCATCCATACCCACAGAGAAAGAAAAAAGGTAAAGGTTATATATATAGCCTTAAAGTTTAACATATCAAAGGCTTTTAACAAAATGGGATGACAATCATTTTAACACACTTAAATGAATTATCTTAATAAATGACACAAGCTAATTGCTTAGTGTATATCCACCCCTTACTACATAAGGTTTGATAGAGAAATTGTTGATCATTTCTATCCCCAATGTGGACTCAAGCAAGGTGACGGTGATCCATCGCCACCTTATTCGTTTATTCTTAGCATGGGGCCGGGGTCCTCACTCAACTATTGCTATTTTGTAGAACAAGCATAATAAAAGGTATTCAACTAACATGGTGTTTGGAAGCGTGGGCGTTTTTTGGGACCAATTTTTATGAAAAAACGTCCATGCTTCTAAGACCCGTTTTTCATAAAAAAATGCTTCTGCCATGTAGGTAGTGAGCAACAGTATGTTGTTTGATAAGGTGATTTTTATCACCATTTTTTCATGTATGTGTTGACAGGTAAGCACTACATAGGATACACATCAATCAACCGTTGGGAGAAATGGTTCACCGATGCATAAAACTGTTGAGGGAAATCAGTGAGGTCCCAATTTTTTAAGCATGTCCGATTTTTTAATAATCGGCTAAACCAAACAATGAGATACATGAGCGTTTGTTGAAGCACCTATATGAATCCGATATAACATCGTCTTTTTGAAAAACGACCACGGTTCCAAACATCTCCTAAATTGTAATGGCAATCTTACACATCTTTTAATTGTATTCTCCTTTATAAGGCTAACCTATCATAGGTGAAAGCTCTAAGCGCCATTCTTTAAACTTTGAAGAAACCTCCAACATCAAATATGAAAAATCCAGGTTGATGTTATGTTCAACTATAATATCCCTCAACTCAACATCGTCAAATGTTCACCTCTCATATTCTCAAAATTAGGAAGCTACTCCCAAGGAACTAAATACTTGAGATCCAAGATAGGATTAAACGATAGATGCCATCTCATTCATCCAAAAACTCGAATGGTTGGAGCCCAAAACTTCTCTCCCAAGTTAGAAGAGCCACTCTTGTCAAGTCGATGATTCAATCAATGCCAATATATCAAATAGCAACAAGCCAACAACTATCCTCCCTACTAAGGTCCACTCTCAAATTGATAAATTTTTAAGGGATTTATGGTGGCAAAAAAATGAGCAATACAAAATACACTACATCTCATGGCATAAGTTGTGCCTCCTACAAACATTGGGTGGGACTTAAAATTCAAACAAATTCAAGTCATGAATAAAGCTATATTTAGTAAACAAATATGGAGACTATTGCAAGGCCCAAATCATATACTTATGGAGCAAAATCATCAAGGAAAAGTAATTTTCCTAGTAACAATATATTCATTATAAGAGTGAATGCAATGTAAGTTCATAGTCTACTAAGCGTCATGAAATCCAAATGATCAAAGATTGAACGTCCATGTATATCAACAATTGAGGGATGAGTGGCTCAAATAAATAGTACTTAAATTGATTCATTTATAAATTATTTCATTCAAATGAAGAAAATTAAAAAAAAAACGACTAAGGAATTAATACTTATATCTTTAATGGTTAATTCAATGGTTATTCACAATCCAACCCAACCCAATCCATTTAAATTGACCCAATGGGTGATCAATTCATTTCCAATCCACCAAGTAAATGGGTGAATTGGGTGAGTTAGATACTGGGTGGGTTCAGTGGGTTCAGTGGGTTGGGTGAAAAATTGTCACCCTTACATGCATGCATCCCTATATATTCAACAAGGTATAATCAACCATTCTTAAATGACTGTAATTAAAATTAGTTGTCTCGAATCAACACACTTTACCCAAATCAACTTTACCCGAGTCCAGACCAACTCAACTTGGTCTAAATATGAATAGACCCAACCACCTCAATTCAGTTCGTTTGGGTCGGTCAACCAGCCCGAACCTGACCCGATCCAGGACAGGACAATTCAGACCGATCCGAATCTAAAACGGGCTCGAGTGGGATGGTTTGGGCCAGACCCAGTCCAGCCCAACCCAAAATACGCTCTGCTTGCTTTGTCTGGTTTGGATTGTCCAGTCCAACCCATATTTGCACGACCCAACCTGAATTTGGATCGGATCTGATTTACTTCTCTTGAACCGCTTCGGGCCAGTCGGTTTGGTCCCAAACTCATGCACAAATCTGATATGGGCCAGTCCAAGTCAATATGCCATTTGACTAAATCGACTTGGTCTGGTTCGACTGGATTGACCCTGATCTAAATGGTTCAACCACTCTTGATGTGATTAGCTCGAAGACAATCCAATTAGATAGTTCAAGTTGGTCTGACCGGTTTGAAACTAAGTTGTTCGATCAAACCCGAAACCCGAACATAGTCAAATGGCTTCGCCGCTTGTGTAAAAATAGCATGCATGTAATGTGATTTGAACCTTTACCACTTGTATAAATAGCAATTACTATTGACCAACTTATTTATCAAGAGGAAATTAATTTTTTGTTTTAAATACATAAATATAAAATTAATATATTTGAACAGGTTGAATTAAATTAAAATGAATTTAAGTTGTACCCAACCCATTTAATTTTATATAACTGAACCATTAATGAATTGGCCGATTAGATAATTGAATTGAACCCAACCCAACCCAATCCACCCAACTGCCACCACATAGATCCTAAAACCTACCATAACACAATAATTATTTGATGCATCATATATATATATATATATTCACCCCAACCCAACTACAACCTGAGTTGGCAGCAGCAAATAAGGTGGTGTGGAAGTGAAAATCACTTTGATATATATCTTTTCAGTGAAATCAATCTATTTACAAAGCTTTCATCGCCATCCATCTACTCTTCAACCTCGTTCGTTTATCATCAGTAAGTCACTCGAGTAAGTGCTTTTATTTCGTTAAATGCACTCGCATGTATTATTTTGTCAAGAGTTTTTTCTTTATTATCATGTTCTTTTAATTTTGCAGGAAAATTTGAGTCCAAGTAAGTTTGGCCTCTTTCCCTGTCGCCTGTCGGTGGAAAAACAACTTAGCTAACTATAAGAGGACTGAAATAAATAACCAAAAAATTTAATCAGGGGAAGGTTTATTTTCAATTCATAGGATCTATATGGTTTCCCAAAGTAATTAATGCGGCAACTAACTCCCCCAATTTATCGATAAATGAATGAGGCCTTCATGTTATTTTGATTAGAAAGGAAACTCAAGATACCTTTATAGATTTCAAGCTTCTGGAAATTTCTACGAGATGGGATGTAAACCAAACACAAATGTGTAAAATTGTTGCCCGCTGCTGACCAAGTTTGTAGTTTTTGTAATTAAACTGCAGTAGAAGACCTGCCTCCACCTCAATTTTCTTCACTTATCCGTTTAAATTCTGAGCTGTACGTTTCGAGTGAGGCTCGGATCGTGATAAATCTAGACTCCTTAACCCAAAGGCCTCAATACTTGATAATGCAAGGTTGGCTCAGGAAATAACAAATAACCAACTACAATAAACAAGAGTCAACAGAGATCTTCAGTAGAGCTTGTGTTCTATTATATTTACTTTGGGAAGCAATATAAATAAACTTATATTTAATAGTGTCCATTTCACACCCCTTGATGTAATCCACAAAACATGTACAACATCTTATCTACAAAAACCAAAATATATCAATACGGAAACCTCAGCACCAGTATGACCCTGCTATATATAGGATTTGCGGCAGTCTTCTATGTATATATTTGGCATCAATGCTCCAATTGCAGCACTGTTTTCTCATTACTGATGTGTGGCTTGGAGTACTGTTTTCTTAGAAAATGGTATCTTTGTTTTTGTTTGGAATTGTTGCTGCTAGGTAAGACGTTTCCTGGAGCAACAATATCTTTTTCTGTTTGGTACTATTGCTCCAGGAAATGTTTTCAGACAAGTATGCATTATCCAATGCCACATCACTGCCCTGTTGGCAGCAATGAGTTGCAGCTCCAGGAAATGCCAAAAATTTGGCATTGCTCTAAGCCATGGCTTCCCGATTTCCGAGGCGTGGCTTGGACCACCGTTTTTTATGAAAAAATGGTTCTAAATAAATGCCTGTTTCTTGGAGCACCATTTTTTCCGATGTAGCACCATTGCTGCAAGAAAAGGCAACAATGCCAAACAGCCCCTATATATATGGCAATCCAACTTAGTTCGGATTAGGAAGGCACAACATTGTAAGTACGGTAAATGATCAGCATTTAGAAATTTTTTTGACATCTATCCCTTAAAATATCCCCAGTCTACCCTTGAAATAGATTAATACCCATTTTTTATGGTTGTCAAAATACTTATCAAGTGCTCATTTAACGTGTTTACTTTGTTGCGCCCAAGGTTCAAAGTATTGGAAACGCTATGCATATCGGAAAGGCAAATTTAAAAGACATATCGGGATACACCTTGGATACGCATGGATATTGATGAAAAATTAAGATATGCATGAAAACACATAGAAATGCTATAAATACTCTAATAAATCATAAATAATGATTAATATAACTAAATATAAGACACAAATGAGCTATTTATGCATAAAAATTTAGTGGGTTTTATGAAAAAAAAACATATTATAATCAATAAATGGGAAGTTAGGAACAAAAACATACTATCTAATTATAGACATTATAGATCAAGTAATTATTTTGCATGCTTTATTCTAAATTTTTAAAAACTAAATAATTATTTATTTTTATTCAAATAATTATTTTGCATGTTTTTTTCTAAAAATTAAATTAAAATTAAGAGAAGTAAATATGTAACAAAAAAATTAATGGATTTATGGACATAATAAATGAAATGATTATTTTGCATATTTTATTCTAAAAATTAAAAAAAAATAAATATCAATGTTTTAAAACATAGAGGCATGAAGCATAGTTCAGAATGCAAGAGGTGTAAGCCTATCGAACATAAAGAGGTGAAAGCTTCCTTAAGAGGAGGAAGGAGGAAGGGGGATTTTATTATTTTTCTTTATCTTTAATAAAAATCTTTTATAATAAGAACAATAAAAATTGGGGGGGGGGGGGGGGGTTGTCGAAACGGAGGCGAGCTGAGCAAGACTCCCCTAACTCAAAAAAATAAATTGGGCTACATCGAAAAGGGGGACGGGGGGTCTAGGGGGCGAAGCCCCCCAGCTGAAGGGGCAGAGGGCAAACCACTTTCTTTCCCCTTATCTTTTCTAGCATTGGCTGAAAATATAAAAAAAAATTGAAAAAAAACATATTTATTTATGTTCCTTTTTTCACAACTTTAAAAAACTTATTGAATCTTGCAAATTTATAGATGTTTTAACAAATTTTTACAAGATTTGAGTCTTTAGAAAGCTTAAAAAGCTTTTTGAAGGGTTTGAGAAAGAAAGAGGGCTTCTGAAATGGGTTTAGAAGCCCTCTTTCGAAGGGAGTTTTATTTGTGATTCCACTATAGTAAAATCATACTGTATCGGTCGATACAGTGCCGAAATGCACCAATACTCAACGATATGGCATCGATACAACAAATAGATACAGTACATTCAATTTGATACCATGTACCATACCAAAAACATACCGAAACAATAGATATCAACCGATACAAACCGATACGTGATGAAAATTTAAAACTTAATTATGACTAATAGATCCAGTCTCAATCCAACCATCATGCAAAGAAGCCATGGCTAGCATTATATAATGAGTCCGTAGCTTATAAACTTTTTGAACAATTAATAGTGATAAGCCATCTCTATGGATATATATAGAGAGAGATAGCAACTGTATTGCAGATGCATTAAGCAACTACTTCATTCATTTGTTTCTATGTCTTTTGTACACGTAAATAGATGTTACTTAATTCTAACCTTTCACTCCCTAAATCAACCCTATGTACAGTTATCTTTAGATTGAATTAGGTCGATTTTTTTCTTTTGCCAAAAAAAATGGAGAGTGAGAGAGAAGATTTGGAGGGGAAAAGGAGCAAGGTGAGAACCTATATAATGTGGCATAAATTGCTGATACTGAGTCTTTTGTCGTGTTAATTATATTTTAGGTGGGTACGGGCATAATTTAATCATAAACATCTTTTTAAAATTCAAACCCAATTTAATCAAAATTGATTCAAACTTGAATTTGGATGATAAAGTGTTGCTGTATTTATGACACAACCCCTACCACTATCCCTCTAGGCGTTAACCTCATGCTGTAAATGGTATCTATTCTAAATTTAAATTAAATTGATATTTTTTGTTATTCTCTCTTTTTAGAAAGAATTCAATCCACTTAAGCTTGAATTGGATTTGTTTTTTCCGATTAATATCCTGTATTTTGGGGCTAGTCCCTCTTTAGTACTAAGCTTCAAAACGTGTCATTATAATATTTGAACTCCCAAAAACTGCCAACTTATTACTTGTAATTATAGCAGCCCATAAATTATCTATATCACATGCATGATGACATGTGCAATTTAATTTTTTGAAAATACCAAAATTACCCTTTAAATAGTTTTGAGACCATTTTATCTTGGTTGTCTTTCCAACGACAACAAGAATTACTTGTCTTCTTTGACAACAATGGCAGTTTAAAACCTCCCTTTATTATGGATTAAATAAGTGAAAAAAAAATAACAAAAATGATAGTCTAAATCCCTCTTCTCCAACAATAACATTGTCTTCTTTGGTGACATTTTTCCGCGTAGCTTCTCCGGCAAAAAGAACTGGTTCTTCGACATAAGGGTTAGGGCATAAAGTGAATAATGGTACCCAATCATAGTGAAAGGGATTTAAACATGGCTAATTTGGTTATTTCAAAAGTATGATTCTCTCGTCTATTCAAAACTCAAAGGGTATTTGTGTCCTTCACATGCCATCTAATGCTAATTAATGATTTTAGAATAAGTTGACAGTTTTCAATAATTTGGGTATTACAATGGCATGTTTTAAAGTTTGTGTACTAAAATGAGACTAACTCCAAATTACAGGTTACTAATTTTCAATTTACCCTTGTTTATAATTAGATACAATACATATCCCTCCCTTACAGTCCAATTCAATTTAAATATATATATGCCCGTAAATACTCTACATTTATGTTGTATCTATGAGTCAAATGGTTTTAAATGTTGTATTTTTATTAAGAGCTAGTTATAGGTTCCTGTTTTATACAAGTAATTTTCATTTCATTTTATTTATAATATCAAAATCAATTTTAGTTATTTTCATAATTAATATATAATATTTTTTATCAATTTTAGTTAAATATATTAATACTATTCAATATCCAATAGCAATCAGAATTCTTCACAAATATGACAAATCAAGATTCAAAAGGAATATTATCAAATCAAGGATTCGACTATGATATTGAAAAAACTTATAACCAATCAATTGGTATCATAAAAGTGTCAACCAATCAGGTTGCATTCATGAAATTGACAAGGGATTTGATTGATCAAAGTTCTTCCCATATCATACCTTTCTAGCACCATAGATTTACCCATGAATCAAAATTTGATATAGGTTTTGATGGAGGGTGATTTGGCCCGACCTTACAGTACGGATACACGTGGGCGTGACCCTGTTCAAACAGTGACTCAGCATGACAACGCAACGGATGCAACCACAACTCGGAGGGAAGGTCCCACCGAGTTCAGCTCGGCAACTGGGCAGATAAACTACTCACCGGGAGCCACCTTACCTGCACCTCATCCCCGGGGTTAAGGCACTTCGGAGCGCCCCGAGTTCGGGGTACCCTGACCTCTCTTGAGGCCCGAGCTCCTCCCAATGGACCTCGGGCCACTCCCAAACAGGAACGCACCGATCCATCTCCAGACACCCCGAGTTATAGGCACCTCGGGTCAGCCAGCCCGGCATAGCTTGCCACAGGCAGCACGCCGCTTACGGGATAACTCGGCACAGGGTAGCTCGCAGAAGGGTAGTCCGTCACATCACAGGAAGACCTTTTGCCGACCACCATACCAACAAATCTGGGAACAGCAACCATATCCCTCGTCAGACAGCGTCGTGTCTGCCACCTTCAGAGGGTGCCTTACACCTGACAGGCACGTACACTACGGCGACGGCCCCGTACATGCCACCTCAGCCCTGTCAGTAACAGCTGCGGTAGGCTGACAATGGCGGTTATACCCGCCCTGTCAGAGGCCTGTGGGCCTGATACAACGGATTTCTGTTATAAGGAGCTAGTATCAAGGAAAGGGGGTATCATCTTGAAATCTCTTGCGCTACCTCACTCTTAGTTTTTATCTTCTCTTTGTTTCTTACTCAGAATACAGACTTAATCGTCAGAGCCTTCCCGTCGGGCGAACCCTCGGGGATTCTTCTTCCTCGTCTCAAGTACTTCTTGGGAAGCCACGCGAGTGCCAACTAGGAGTGACCGGATTGCGCACCATCATTTGGCGTCGTCTGTGGGAAAACACCTCAAAAAGCCTTTCTCTAAACCTTCACAGTTCTTTCTTCCTTGAAAAACAAAACTCAACACTTATGGCTTCCTCGAGCAACGTTGGACGAAGCATGGAGATGGATAACTCCGGGGAACAACCCCAGGTTCCCACGATCTGCATAGGACAGTTCACCATTCCCCTCTCGGTGGACGGAGTCCCCAGCTTGAATGTGCTGCGAACAATGGCGCCTATGGGTGTTCCCCTTCCTTCCTCTATAGAAATGACCTTTGCTGAACTGACTGTCGTTCCTCTGGCGACCAGGCAGAGCCAGCTCGATGACCTGATGCAATGCATGCGAGCCATGCAGGCCCAAGTGCAGCAGCTCCAGCAACACCAGCTCTATCAGCAGCAAGTGTTGCACCACGTCTCCCAAAACCATTACCAGCAGCAGTTCCCTTAGCTGCCTCAACCTCAGCTTCAGCAGCCGCAGCTCCCGCCTCGGCACCCAGCCTCGCAGCAAGCTAGGTCTCGCCGCTAGGACGAGCGCCCCTCTGGCCAAGAAGAGGCCCCCCAAAACCCTCCTAAAAACCAGGCCTCCTCCCGCGGCAGACGAGAGAGACCGGCTACCCTGGTCTCACCGCTGGCGGACAGGTCGGGAGGACCCCAGCTCGCCAGATCTACATCACCCCGACAGTCGAAGTTTGAAACCCCATTCCTTGAGAACCGGTTCGAGATCCTGGCAACAGACTCCAAGCAAGATCCCTCTGTCCGCAACCATCACCAGCGGGCCGGGCTACTTCCTGCACAAACCATTCCGGACAGTGTAGAGGTGAGCAGCACAAACACCGAGCCCACCAAGAAGCAGAGACGCCGCCATCGAGCTCGCCGATCTATCACCCGCGATTTTCCCGAGCTCGGGGGCAAAGAAGAGGTAAGCTCAGCCGAAGTCAAAGCTCCCCTCCTCTCAGTTCATCCCCCTGTCTTTCGAACTCCTGGCAGTCCCAATGCCTAAAGACTTCAAGCTCCCCCCTCTTGACAAGTATGACGGGTCGTTTGACCCAAATGATCACGTAGATGCCTTCCAGTCGCAAATGCACTTGGCGAGAGCCAGCAAGTCGTGCATGTGCGTGGCCTTCTCCACCACTTTCAGAGGAGTAGCTCGTACATGGTACCAGAACTTGGCACCTGGGTCGATAAGAAGTTGGGCGCAGTTTGCGCAAACCTTCACATCCCACTTCATCACTAGTAAGCGGTGCCCGCGAACTGAATAAAGCCTTCTCAACATAGTGCAGAGAGAGGGAGAGTCTATCCGAGGCTATATCAAGCGGTTCAATGATGCGTGCATGCAGATACCACGCATGGACCCTCCGTGCGCCTTGCAGCAGCCAAGAAAGGCATGACGCATAAAGAGTTCAAATGGCACATGGTCGTCAACCAACCGGCGACCATAACCGAGTTTCTTAAGCTTGCGGACAGGTTTATAGCCACAGAGGAAGAGATCGACCAGAAGGGCGAGGGTGCGCCTGAGAAGAGGAAAAGGGAAGGAAAGCCTTTGAGCCAAGGAGACAGTCGAAGGAAAAAAGATGCAGCTCGGGGAGCAAAGTCGGGTCAGTCGTTCCGAGCTCCTGTGGCGGACCGAACTGATTACACCCCACTGAACGCGAAGCGGACCAAAATCCTGATGACGATCAAGGACACCCCGTACGTGAAGTGGCCACCCCGTCTGAGGGGGAATCCCAATGAGATAAATAAGAATCTGTATTGCAGTTTCCACCGAGATCACGATCACAGTATCGAGAGTTGTAAAAACCTCCGCGACAAGATAGAAGAGCTCATCCGTCGTGGATATCTGAGGAACTTTATGCAAAATAATAATAATAATAGTAATAAAACAGGTCGGCAAGGGGAGCACGAAAGGGATGCTCCCGAGTCCAACAGCAGGCCGGCCGAACAGCCGTAGAGGCAACCTCCGGAGGAGAGGCCGGTTCGGGGGACCATCCACATGATAGTGGGAAGTTCAATCATTGCGGGTTGCACTTCAGCAGCAGCTCAAACGTCAGTTCGTGAGGCCGCCTGGGAAGAATGAAATCCTCCAAAGCGGTCGAGGACAGAAGAGCCAGTCTTCTTCACAAAAGATGATGCGCGGGGGTTCCACTACCCCCATGATGACCCACTTGTGATAAAGCTGAGGATCAACGACTTCGAGGTCAGGCACGTGCTCGTCGACTCGGGTAGCTCGGCGGACATTCTCTTCAAAGCCGCATTCGACCAGCTTCAGCTGCAGAAAAGTGACTTGAAGCCCGCGGACACTCCTTTAGTGGGTTTCAGCGGAGAAGAAGTCCAGCCCCTTGGTAAAATAACAGTACCTGTGGAAGTCAGCACATGGCCCTGCGTGGTCAAATTCAACCACAACTTTCTGGTGGTCGCGACCCCTTCCCCATACAATGCCATAATAGGTCGGTCGATCACCCATGTCCTACGGGCAGTGGTCTCCACCTATCATTTGGCTATGAAGTTACCTACAGACTTCGGTGTGGGAGTGGCGTGGGGCGACCAGCTCGAGTCCCACAAGTGCTATGTCGCCACCCTGAAGGAAAAGACCAAGATGGCAGGCGACCTCGAACTAGAGCGACCTACGAAACAAGGTGAAGAACGAGCCGCGCCCACGGAAGAAACAGTTGCAGTCCCGACCTCGGCAGTAGACCCAGTCCGGACACTTCAGATCGGTGCTTCCGTCCAGGAACCTCTACGATCCGAACTGGTAAGTTTCTTACTTCAAAATTTAGATATTTTTGCATGGTCTGCGGCAGAGATGCCTGGTATAGACCCCAACCTTATAACTCACAAGTTGAACACTGATCGTGTAGTTAGGCTGTTAGACAGAAGAAACGCAACTTAGCCCCAAAGCGGTGGAAAGCGGTCGATGAGGAGGTCGAGAAGCTCCTTGCAGTTGACTTCATTAGAGAAGTCCATTACCCGAGCTGGGTAGCCAACCCCGCTCTAGTAAAGAAGGCTAACGGCAAATGGCGCATGTGCGTCGACTACACCAACCTAAACCGAGTCTGCCCAAAAGACTGCTTTCCGCTCCCCAGAATTGACCGTTTGATGGATGCGACCTCAGGGCACGAGTTGCTGAGTTTCTTAAACGCCTATTCGGGCTATAACCAAATAAAGATGGACCCGGCGGACGAAGAGAAGACTGCTTTCATCACAGAGTTCAGTCTGTACTGTTACAAGGTTATGCCCTTCGAGTTGAAGAACGCGGGGGCAACCTTTCAAAGACTTGTAAATAAGTTGTTCGTGCCAATAATCGGCAGAAAAGTAGAATGTTATGTAGACGACATGATCGTCAAAACTCAATTTTCGCAGGAATTAATACAAGACTTGCATTCTGTTTTTGAAATTTTGCGTAAGTTCAATATGAGACTGAACCCAAACAAGTGTGTATTCGGTGTGACCTCGGGCAAGTTTCTAGGATACATCATTAACCGGCGTGGCATTGAGGCCAACCCGGACAAAGTTAAGGCCATCTTAGATATGAAACCACCCCAAAAGTTGAAGGAGGTTCAGAGGTTGAATGGCCGCATAGACTCCCTGAGCCGCTTCATGTCCAAATCGGCGGACCGCTGTCTGTCGTTCTTTAAGGCAAACAAAAGCAAAGGGTTCGAATGGACCCAAGACTGTTAGCTCACATTTGATGAGCTCAAGAAATACCTCGCTGGCGTGCCGATCTTAACCCGGGCAGAGGAGGGTGATATTTTAGAACTGTACCTCTCGGCAAGTGACGAAGTGGTCAGTTCGGTACTAATAAACGAAGTAGATCGGGTTCAACAACCCATCTATTATGTTAGTAAAGTATTGTAGGGAGCAGAGACGAGATACCTAGAGATAGAAAAGCTAGCATACGCACTAGTAATTGCAGCTCGGAAGCTCCGCCCGTACTTCCAGGCTCACACTGTTATCGTTCTCACCGACAGGCCTTTGAGGCAAGTCTTACTTAAGCCCGAAGTCTCTGGTCGGTTGACGAAGTGGGTCATTGAGCTCAGCGAGTACGACCTCCAGTACAAGCCGCGAACTGCCATTAAGGCCCAAGCCTTAGCAGATTTCATAGCCGAATGCACATTCAGCTCTGAAGCCCCCAGGCCGGTTGAGCACGAGGCTCCCAACTCGGGTGAGCCCAAAGCTCCCAGACCGGTCGAGTCCGAACCCCGTGAGGTAACAGCCAGTGTGGCATCTCTCCTAATTTGGCCAAGCGCGAGCTGGGATGATGAGCCATGGATCCTTCACGTAGATGGCTCCTTGAACCAACAGGGTAGCGGAGCCGGAATAGTTCTGCACGGCCCAAGTGGCACGAAACTGGAGTACGCACTACGCTTCGAGTTCGCGGCATCTAACAATGAAGCGGAGTACGAAGCATTGATAACTGGACTAGCTCTAGCAGAGAAGTAAAAGCAAAGCACATCATTATCTGCAGCGACTCCCAGCTCGTGGTCAACCAGGTCACTGGCGAGTACGAAGCTCGCGAGCCAACCATGATCGCCTACTTAGCCAAGTCAGAGAGGCCCTGCTCAACTTTCAGTCACACTTTATCAGGCAAATCCCAAGGTCAGAGAACGCTGAGGCCGACGCCCTATCCAGATTAGCCAGCACCAGCGACATCACCATGAGAACTGTGTACATAGAGGACTTGCCTCGGCCTAGCATTCTCGATGGGGCAGATGAGGTCGCTCCCGTCGTTCAAGCAGAGCCAAGCTGGATTGACCCGCTCGCGAGTTTCTTACTACACGGAACCCTCCCTGCAGATCGCAATGCAGCCAGAAGGGTGCAGCGCCAGGCAGCCAAATACGTCATTATAGACGAACGGTTGTACCGGAGATCCTACACGCTCCCCTACTTGCGTTGCTCGCGACCTACCGAAGCCGAGCTCGTACTCCGCGACACTCATGAGGGGTTGTGCGGCGGGCACTTGGGGGGCAGGGCCCTCGCCCAGAAAGCACTTCGACAGGGATATTATTAGCCAACAATGAAGACAGACGCTGACCTTAAGTATCTCACCAGCCCGTGGCCCTTTGCACAGTGGGGCATCGATCTACTCGGGCCATTTCCACTAGCAACGGGTGGAAGGAAGTTCTTAGTAATAGCAGTGGACTACTTTACCAAGTGGGTAGAAGTCGAACCCCTTGTGACGATCACAGCCCGAAATGTCCAAAACTTCTTTAGGAAGAACATCGTGTGTCACTTCGGATTACCTCGGGTATTGATTTCTAACAATGACAAGCAGTTCGAGGACATCAAATTTCAAGACTGGTGCCAAGACATGGGAATCCAAAGAATTTTACTTCAGTCGCACACCCTCACGCAAACGGCTAGGCAGAAGTCACGAATAGAGCCATCCTCCGCGGACTAAAGGCGCGGCTGGACCGAGCTAAAGGATTATGGGCAGATGAACTACCCAATGTTCTATGGGCCTACCGGACCACGGAGAAGACCGCCACGAGAGAAACAGCCTTCAATCTCACCTACGGCACCGAAGCAATGATCCCTGCAGAGATCGAAGTACCTACGCTGCGACTAGAAGCATACCGTGATCAGATACACGAAGATGAGCTATGCACCAACCTCGATCTACTCGATGAAGTAAGGGACCTCGCATACATCAGGACCACAGCCTACCAGCAGAGAGTAGCTCGGTACTATAACGCCAGGGTCAAGAAGATGAACCTCCGTGTGGGCGACCAAGTCCTTCGTAAAGTTATGGTACTGGAGCCCGGCACTGGCAAGCTCGGGTCCAACTGGGAAGGTCCTTACCGAGTGAAACGAGTACTCGGGGAAGGAATGTACGAGCTTGAGACCCTTGAAGGGAAACAAATACCTCGGGCATGGAATATTGTTAACTTAAGACAATACTATCTGTAAGAATTGGGTTGGCCACGAGCCACTCCCAAAGCCTAAGGGCCAGAATACCGAGCTAACATGACCTTGGCACAATAGGACCCAGTTGCCTCTATGGAATGGGCAGACTCCGAGAGTGGGCCACGAGCCACTCCTCCAGCCTAAAGGCTGAAACGCTGAGCTAATAAGGAAACCTCGACAGCATACGAGACTTAGCCGCTCCATCGGCATGAGCTAAGTACTTGCAGCGCCCAAGATGCAGGCGGCTTGGGCACAAACCTTGTAGTGAATAGCCCGCCCCGGCGTGCAACGAGTTCAACCTGTTAAGGACAATTGGTGACAACCTACCCCGGGTGCAGACAAGTCGAGCATATACCCTACTATGTCACTCACCTCGGTGTACACAAGGCTACCCCTACTAAGAGATGGAGTATAGTTCGAGAACACAACGGTTAAGGAACTCCCGCTTCGCACAATTAGCCTAATAGCCTAACGGTTCAGAGCAAAGCGACCACTTCGGCAAACAAACGAAAGACTTGCTCAGATACTCGACAAAGTAAAATTTTATTTACGTAAATGTCGTTACAAAAATCTGTTGCAAGAAAAACAGAGAGAAGACTAAGCACGTAAGTATAGAGCCCGAGCTATTTGGATCATCCTCTGCTTCATCTTCAGCGCCTTCATCCTCAGAATCTGGATCATCCTTTGACTGATGCACGATGTCGTCAGTAATCCACAAAGTTGTGATGGCGCTCGTATCCAGGTCGGGGTAGAGGTGCCTGATTTGGGAGGCCCACGATGTCGGTAGGCCTCGGTCATCACGTCGTCCAACCTTGAAGAGCTGACATAGTCGACGACGGCCTGAGCTTTGACCTCCTTGAGAGCATCCTCGAAGATGGCGATCTTCTCTTTAATATCTTCTTGGAGGTCCTCCACCTCACGCTCCAGCTTCCCCTTGGCCTCCTTGAGGCCCTGCATCTCGAGCTTCAGGGCGTCCCTCTCAGCCATGAGGCTGTCCACCTCGAGCCCCAAGGCCTCTTGGCCGATCTTGAGCCCATTCACATCAGCCCTCAACCTGTCCTTGTCTCGGGCCAGCTCACCCTTCTCTGCCATTAGCACCTCGATGAAGCTCTTCTGAGCCAAGGCGTCATTCTCCAGGCGGTGGACCTGACCACGAACTGCCCTCAGTTCAGTATGGGCTGTGCGAGATGACTTCTCAGCCTCCAGAGCCCGCCTCAAATGCTGATCTGATTGAAGGGTCAAGGCGCGAACGGCGGAGTTCACCTGCCAAAGGAAAACCAGTCAAAAGGGAAAGCAAAAAAAAAAAAACAAAACAAAACACAAACAACTCACCACCATAGTATGGGTAGCAGCTCGGGCACCGAGCTGACCAGGAGTGAGATCAGCCCACTCGGTGACCTCCCCCGGGTATGCAGCCAGCTTGCTCTTCTCCAGATTGCATTGGGAATTCAAGACGGTTTGGCTCCCCTGACCCTCCGAGCTAGATGTCGTCATCTTTACATCATGAGTAGACTCCTCAGAAGCCTCAGCGGTAGCTTCAACAGGATGATCCCCGGTAGCAACCTTTGTAGCACGAGCCTCGGCAGCGCTCTTAGTAGCAGGTTCGGAGGGCTTAGCAGAGGGCTCCTCTACCACCTCGGGCCCCTGAGGCACCATGTCTCCTTCTAGGTTGATGATAGGTGAAGTGCCTGGAAGCTCAGGCTCCGGAGCCAAAGCCTACGGAGGTTGAGTCTTGGCTGAGGCTTGGGGAGACTCAACGCGTGCCTTCTTGGCTACGCACTTCTTCCTCTTCATCTAGCGGAAGAGTCTTTGGTTGTCGATCTTCTCCGCCTCCATGGGGCCTACAGTGAATTTCGACATTAGCAATCCCGAAGTAAACATACATACAAAAAGCCGAAGTAAAGCAAAAACTACCCGAGCTCAATCCGGCCTGGATGAGCTTCTCTTCGGATGTGAAGTCTTTATAATTTAACCCGAGCTGAGCTAGCATCTGGAGTGCCTTCTTGGTCTTCACGTCTAAGATGACACTGGGGTCTTGAACAGCTACCCTTCAGTTAGTAGGGAAGGGCCACCCCGTGCTGCTCCGAACTACGAAGTAGTCCCGCTTCCAGGCCGGGACTTTACTCGGGAGTCTGTGCATAAGCTTGAAACCCGGGTGGGGAGATAGGTAGTAAGACCGCATGTGCCCGGGGAGAGTGCCTGAAGCACTATTCTTTATGGCCAAAATGGTGCTAAGAATGTCCAGGTCGATAGGGAGTGATCGGTCGAAGCAAAGAGAAATGGTCCCAACTATATTCCGTATGGAATTTGGGTGAAGTTGGTCCAAAGTAATGTTGAAGTGCACCAGCACCTTGGTAATCAAACGGTGGAGAGGGAGTCGGAGTCCGGCTACCAACTGCTCCCTGAAGACCACGATCTCATCAGGACCGTGCTCCCATGGGAAGTTGTCGGTAGAGAGACTGTTTGAGTACTCCCCAGGAAGGTGGAACCTCTGTATGAGGTCCTGGAGCCTCTCCGAGGTCATGGTGGAAGGACCGAACTGGTCTGGCACCCGACCTCGATTGGAGGTAGACGCCTGATTACCCGAAGCCACCCATATGTCGGGTGGCGGAGCGGCCGAAGAGCCACCCAGGGCCGGAGTACCCACCTCGGGCTCATTGGTTAGGCTACCTACGCTAGATGACATGACAAACAGAAAGGGAAGAAACAAACTGGAAGGGAAAAGGAAGCTCGGGAGAACTCACCAAAGGAACGCGACCGGATTGGAAGAACAGGACGAACTGGAAGACCCGAGCTAAGAGGCCTCTAGCGCGAGCTCAAACACCAACGACGAAAGCTTTGTGGCAAAGAAATGGCCAAGGGTCCCCCCTATTTATAGCCACAGCTGCGGGCTCCTCGAGGCGAAAACAGTTTAGCGCGTTTTTGACGTTCGCGAAGTCCAAATTGCGTGAGATCTGCGTGTAAACTGGACGTGACTCGGGTCTCTTTTGATCGAACTGGGCACTAGACCGGTCCAGCTGGACGGAGCGCACAACGGAGTGGCATAACTAACAACACCAAATCCACCCGGCGCGTCATGACCTCCCTGCACTGGGTCATCGCCGCCAGCACAGGGAGCGGGGGGCAATTGATGGAGGGTGATTTGGCCCGACCTCACAGCACGGGTACACGTGGGCGTGACCCTGCTCAAACAGTGACTCAGCATGACAACGCAACGGATGCAACCACAACTCGGAGGGAAGGTCCCACAGAGTTCAACTCGGCAACTAGGCGGATAAACTACTCGTCGGGAGCCACCTTACCTGCACCTCATCCGCGGGGTTAAGGCACTTCGAGGCACCTCGAGTTCGGGGTACCCTGACCTCTCTTGAGGCCCGAGCTCCTCCCAATGGACCTCGGGCCACTCCCAGACAGAAACGCACCGATCCATCTCTGGACACCCCGAGTTATAGGCACCTCGGGTCAGCCAGCCCGACATAGCTTGCCACAAGCAGCACGCCGCTTACGGGATAACCCGGCATAGGGTAGCTCGCGGAATGGTAGTCCATCACATCACAGGAAGACCTTTTGCCGACCACCGTACCCGACAAATCTGGGAACAATGACCATATTCCTCGTCAGACAGCATCGTGTCTGCCACCTTCAAAGGGTGCCTTACACCTGACAAGCACGTACACTACGGCGACGGCCCCGCACGTGCCACCTCAGCTCTGTCAGTAACGGTAGCGGCAGGCTGACAGTGGCGGTTATACCCGCCTTGTTAGAGGCCTGTGGGCCTGATACAACGGATTTCTGTTATAAGGAGCTAGTATCAAGGAAAGGGGGCATCATCTTGAAATCTCTTGCGCTACCTCACTCTTAGTTTTTATCTTCTCTTTGTTTCTTACTCAGAATATTGACTTAATCGTCGGAGCGTTCCCGCCGGGCAAACCCCCCGGGGATTCTTCTTCCTCATCTCAGGTACTTCTTAAGAAGCCACGCGAGTGCCAAATAGGAGTGACCGGATTGCGCACCATCAGGTTTATCCATTCAATCCAATCCATTTGTATCCCTATACAATAAAGTGGTCAATATGATCAAGGTTTGTGTTAGGGGACATTTGTTTCCTCTTAACTCTTAACTCTAAAGCGGTGTCATACCACTTTCAAAGAGAGAAAGAGGGGGGCATTTAGTTCCTAATTTTTATTCAACCTTAATACATGGGATGATATCATACAATTTAGGGCAAAATTCTTAAAATACCCTTGACAAACTGTGCCCTTACTGTTCTCTACCCCTACCGCTAGTGTCCGCTAATGTTCTGTCAAAATCCTTACACACGTGACATATAAATTAATTTTAAAACCCAATACTACCCTCCATCCCTCTTCTCTTCACTTCCCTGTTCCTTCTCTTCTTTGACTCAACGGCAGTCGGTGCAGTGGCAGTTCCAGCACTAGTGACACCCCCGGCAGAAACACAACAATAGTGACACCACCAGAAGATCGAGGCAAGCTTCTCCCTATCGGAGACGATGATCTTGGTAATGTCCTTCCCCAATAGATTCTCTCTCTCTCTCTTCGGAAACAGAGCATTCCCTCTCTCTCCAACTAGGGTTTGGCACAACCATCTCTAGAGATACGGTCTTGGTATTGACATAGCAACTCATCTCACCCATCTTTCCATCCAACAAGTCATTGCCAACAAACAGAGATCGGAAATAGGGTTTCCCTCTATAAATGGACAGCGGTGATCTTCTTCCTCTGGAGAGCTGATCAGGGTTGTGGGAGATTTGTGGATCTTGAAAGCAGAGCCAATTTCTCCGACCTGGCACTCCATTAGTAGCACTGAAAGGAAATCCTGCCAGACCTTCCCAACAAAAATTGAATCAGCCCTCCACAAGGATATTGAGCAGCTGAAGATCGACAAACCTTCATCCACTACTGTCATCTTTGGGAAGGTAATTGCGAGGGCAGCCAGATTGGCACTAATTGCCGAAGAGGTGATGCCCTACAATTCTTTGTCTAGGGAGATTGATGCGGTGAAGGTTTACCTAAACCGGTGGGTTGGCTTGTGGTTAAGTGGGGAACACGTTGAGAATGGGTTTGGATACAAGACCAAATGGAAAGGAATCACTAGTAAAAAGGGGGCTAACAAACAGTAGCAAAGAAAATGAGTTTGGTATATATATATATATATATATACAACGATCATCATTTCCAGCTTCATATATGCCATTGCAATGCTTGCAAAATTAAAGCTAGAGTTGGGGAGACAGTACAAGACTCAAGCATATGGAATAATGGAGGATATCATGACTCTGGCTCGCCATTCAAACGTAGCATACCCACGTCTGAGGTGCTTCCATGCGTGGAAACCCTGTTCCCGATCTCCATCCAACAGGTCATCGCCATTCGCCAACAGAAAGAGACCAGCAGCACTTTTCACCAACAGTAGCGATAGTATAAGAATTTTGTTCTTTTTTTTATTTTCCAAAAATATCCCATCTCCTTATATATATCATGATCTAGCCCATCCAATTTAAATGTTGAACTACTGACCTACAACAACCTAGAGGGAAAAATGGTTTAACATTCAAGTAAACTTTTAATTAATATTTAACTATTATTAAATGCTAAGATATTTAGTTGTTTTTAAATAATTTATCTTAATTTTAATTTTCTAGATATGTATTTATTTTAATTATTAATTAGTGTTTATTTTAAATAATTATTATTTATTTATTTGACGTTATTATTTTATTAATGAAGTTTATTTTTTAATATAAATAATGTAGTATAATTAAATAATTTTAATTATTTTATTAATAGTTAATTATTATCATTAAATAATTGATTAAATATTAAATTAATAAATTATTTTGCAATAACTATTTGATTTTTATTAACTACTTAACTATTTAATAATTAATTAATTTTATTAATAATTAATGAATATATTATTTATTAACTATTATTAATTATTAATAGCTATTAATCATTTTTATCCATTTATTATTTATTATTTAGTAATAATTTATAATTATACATTTATTTATTTATTTAATTATTTATAACTATTTGATAAATTTATTTTTTAATCATTTTATGTTCATTAGTTAATTTTTAATTATTATATTAAATATTCAGAGTTAAAATAGTTAAATACCAGTTTTTAAGAATTCAACATTTAAATTTCATAACAACATTCTATACATTTAAATATCATAACCAAGAAACTTTCTCTCATATGTAAAAACCAATGGGCCTTAGATTCCCAGGTGATTGACGGTTCAGCCCAGGATCAGAATTTTTAGATCCAAAATATAATTGGGATGGGGGTATTGATGTATAAAGTGGGGGTTTTGACATTTTAAATATTTATAACTCTACGGTGGAAATCAGAAATCTACATTGAATCTGTGCGTACTTTTCCGTAGATGCTCCCACCCGACCATACCTGCTACGTAGCCTACATTCGCACTTGGACACTGCCACCGCCCACCAGGGTTGGGGGTTGTTAATTTGTGATGGGTTTAGCCGTTTGGGATGGTCTATCCCGGTTTTGGTGTCGAATCGGGTGGTATCCGACTTTTGGACTCTTGACAGTGCTACAAGAAACTACAGCCGCATATCGGAAATATCTCCCCAGTCCTATGAATTACAAGAAAAGATGTTCTTGATGTGCGGCTTTAATTTAGTGTCACGTGGATAGGGTGTGGTTAGCAGATCCGAATTCCCCCGACCCAGCTTCTTTTTTGAATTGTTCCATTTTCGAGAACCGGGGGTTTATTATTTCTCTTTTTTAAAGAAAATATAAATATCGGCAAGTTTTTCTTTTTCATGTTTGGTGGGGAATATCGACAAGTTTAATCCTCTTCGTACTTTCATTATTCTTCTCTTTGGCGGACAGAGAGAGAGAGAGAGAGAGAGAGAGAGTGGGAGATAGAGAGAGGACGAGATGCAGCAGCCTCCGTCAATGCTTCCTATGATGCCTTCATTTCCTCCGACGAACATCACAACGGAACAGATTCAAAAGGTGCGGTGTCCTTGTGTCTGTTCATTCTATTTTTCCTCTTTCCCCTTTACTTAGGGTTTTTGCCTGTTTTAGTTTTTTGAAGACGTTGGTCGACGACACCTTTTGAATTTTGATAATTAACTTGAAAGTATAGCGTTTCTTTGTCCTGCTTGTTCGACCTTGGGGTTTGCGATGGGGGGTGTATTTCGCTCTGTCAATGTTGCACGCGTTGGTTTAAGAATTGCTTCTTCTGAATCCCTGTATTCGTCATAATTAGCTTATTCAATTCTATGGGCTGTGGGAAACTTGCTTCTAATTCATGTTTTCAACTATTTAGCAAAAAAAAGATTCAAGTTTTCAACTGTTTGATGCTGTAATGAACTCTTAAATATTGATCTTAACTTAATTCTACTCGAATTAAAACTCTGTTTTCGTTCTTTCTCCTACCGATTGAGGACTTTGCTTTTTGACTTCGTTGACAATAGCTGCAGAAAATTTTAAAGGAGAGAAAAGGAGGGAACTGAAAAGCCGCATCCTCAAACCCACTTAATCAAAACAAAGAACTTACTAAGATACGAAGAAGTAGGTTCTGAAATATATTAAAGCAAGTATTGAGCATTTAGTGTATATTACCAATGGTGGCAAATTTAGACAACCACGATATGCCTTTTAACTGAACGAATGCCAGAAAGTGTAGTTCAATATTCTTTGGTTCACTCTCTAGATTGTCAATCCAACAAGTTCAGGAAGATACATTCATTTTGTGGTAAATTATCTGGTTGTCTATTATCTATCTATCTATCTACAACATAAATGGTATCAATTTATCCAAATTTGAATTCAAATTTCAAATCCAATCCAATTAGGGTGATTTCAATAAGATCCATTTACAATTGAATCCAAATTAGATCCACTTCAGAATTAATATGTAGCTATTAGTAAAGTTGATAAGAATGTGGTATGTTTACCTAAGAGTTAGAGGTTCAATTCTCAGAAAAGTTATTTTAAGTTAACTTTGTTCATGATATACAATATCAAAGTCATTACTAGTTCCTTTTAATACTAATATATTCTATTCTAATACCTGAATCCTATTTGTATATTAACGGGTCAAATTTGGGTCTAGGTATGTCCGGTTCTTATCTGATCTGTTTGCAGCCTAAAAATCCCTAGCAGGAAGGTTTTAGGAAAACCTATCAAACAACCTAATTCATAGAGGTCAGTTTATTCCTAATAAATGCATTACATGCATATTCAATAGGAAGGGCATGGATGGTCTTGCTTGGGCAGTATCATCTAAGCATCCACTAATCAATTGATTAGTAAGCCAACTGCTCACTTGGGGGTCATACTGACTGGATCTGCACCATTGGTTATTCATCAAATACCCATGATGTGGTTATTAAGCATCAATTAGGTTGACTAGATTGATTACTGCTAGTCGAATTAGGGGGTGTCCAACAATATGTGTGGTCTTCTGTTGTAGAGAAGTTGTCACCAACAAGGAAACAACACTAAACAGTCAAAGTCTGCATTCTTTCTCTTTTGTTCTCTTTTCCTCCCTCCTCTATCTCTCTCTCATCCCAACCATATCTCAGCTAATCCATCCTTCTTCTATGTTTGTATAATGGGGAAGCATATGCTAAATGTTCTTTTTCATTTTTCTTCTTCCAGTTGTGCAGTCTTTATTAACATATATTTAAGATTGCATCATTGGCTTAAATCATATCATTAGCTTTTCCGTCCTTTTTCATGTCATTACCCAGTCATTTAGTAGCCCTAAATAGTTGCTGCATTGCATAGGGAGGTCAAAATATGTAAGATTGCATCATTGACTTAAATTCATAAAATATCTTTTCTATCCTTTTTCGTCTGGTCACCTTGTCATTGAGTAGGACTAAATAGTTGCTCCATTTATAGGGAGGTCAAAATAACTAGTTATCACTTTACGACATTGGCAACATGGGCTTGGAGGAACTATGTGTGAACTTGTCTTTGCCTACATTGGGAAAAAAAAAGAAAAATTCCTTGAGATAAAGGAGGATTCTTCTTGGGATGACATGCCAGTCCTTTTGGAATGAGGGAACCTTTATATGGTTATTCCTTACAATTTCTGGGTGGAATGTGGAAAAAATCTGAAGGGGAGGATTTTGAAACATATATATTATCAGTCAGGTATCCTATTTTAATAGTGCTTGAAGGGGCTTTTGTTTGGAAGTATAGTTTCTTTTTTTTTATTGTTTTTTTGAAGATAAAAAAATGCTGAGTTGGTTCGGTAGAACCAACTCATCTAGGAAAATTCATGATTTATCCACATAGCAGAAAATTGCTTGAAATTGGGCATCACATACAGTCAAGGTTCTAGTTACAATTAGAGCACTTTGTAATAAAACGAGTTAATAATTTATGTTTTTTATTGGTATTTAATAATTTATGTTAAGTACGTACCTCACCTAACAGATGATTATCCAATGCATCAAAATTTGGATCAACAACAGAACAAAGGGAAAAAGCATGAAGCTGTTTTCAGATTTTAAAGTTGAAGATTTTTTCAGGGCTTGGGGTGTTATTGCTGCCTCTTCATCAACAAGACAGAAATTTTCTGAGAGATGGTCGCTCCCAATAGGTGGCTGGAAAAACCTGAACTTTGATGGGAGTTGTCTGGGTAATCCGGGCCCCGCAGGCATAGGGGGGCATTAGGGATGAAGAAGGAAATATCATTGCTTTATACTCTGGACCTGTGGAACAAGGTGATGTGGCAAGATCAGAGCTTTTGCCTGCAGTATATGGGATTGAAATGGCAAAAGAGTTGGGTATTAATTGACTGATCATTGAGGGAGACTCGAAAACTGTGGTGAACTGGCTGCAGAAGGGGGAGGGAGTGACATGACATTTGAGGAATGAATTCAGGCGATTTACATGGCTATCAAAGGACATGTTAATCCGAGTTAGATGGGTGAGGAAAACTGCCAACAACATGGCATGTGGTTTAGCTAAGCAAGGGGTACAAAGAACTCATCTGTTTTGGGCTCAATTGTAAATTTGGTTTGGGTCAGCTTTCTAAAGCTGTGCTCTTTTTTCACAACCTCTTGTTGTAACCGTGATTTTTCTAATCAATGACATCATTTATGCGTTGCTGATAAAAAAGAATGGGTACAATATTTGGTGAATCTGATTTCTAGATACTGATACCATGCTTAACTGTATTTGCAAATGCACTTTAGGATAAAGTGAAAGGATATGTATGGTTGATAGTAGGTCAGCCTGATCATCAGGTATACCATGTATCAACCTGATCATCGGGTCATTGACTAATCAGTTCAAGGCCATGACTGATTACCAACCATATTGCTAATAGTTGACTGATACCCATGACGCAGTCACCAAGGACGACAAAGTATCACCTAGGTCAACTCATGACTAGTCAGCAGCCTGGTTGATTTAATTAACTGCCAAGTTATGTCAATGTTTTATTTACTTGTCTTTATCTCCAGTTATTTAAAATAATACATGCCTTTGTTTTGTTATATGCACACTAGTTGCTTTAAACTTTTAAGATTTAGCATGGTTGTGTGATGGTATATTAAATAGAAACAAGGCATAAGAGGTAAGGGAAAATGAAATTCTTTGATTAAAAGTAACTCTATAGTCTTCGATTACTGAGCATCCTCTAGAGATAAGCCATGATTCGGAGGCTATTTGTGATGGTTTCTTTGTGGCTGTCCATTCACAAGGAGTTCAGAGAAATCCTTCCAAGTTTCATCTCAAATTTTTTCTCTCTCTGGGTCATTGTATATGAATAGTAGGTAATATCACTAACTGTCTCTGTTCTTCGGTGCTTTTTGATTGCTCTACTGTATAGGAGCTTATTGTATAGGGATACACTCTTTCTTATTGACAGATATAATACAATTATTTGACCATTTCAAATAAAAAAAGGAAAATGAATAAACGAACTGGAACTGTATCCATATCCAAGACTTAGAACTTCTTCAATGAGCTTTAATAGACTCTAGATGCCCTTCCTATATAAATTGTTTATGTTGAGTCTGATTGAGGCACTAGGATAGATGCTATATCCTACAAAATTAAGTGATTATTCAGCTAAATAGCAAGGTGTTGTAAGGCTGGTTTATGAAGAGGGACTGCAAGGTTCATACCTGTGGATAGGAGGAATTTGGCGGCAATAGATTTATAGTTGGTAGTAAACTTGGGCTGCTGTAAGGCACTAATTTGAGGAATAGAGAGCTGAGTTGTTTTAGATTTACTCCAGTTTTTAGGACCCTAGTTAAGGTGCTGGGTTGAGAACAAGGCACATTAAAGAGTTGAACAAGGTACTTTCAAGGGAAGTGGTTATCGAGGTTTGATAAAGAGATTGATGCATTTAGAGAAGAGTGGTATTGTGTAATTATGGGGTGGTTAGGCACTAGGCAGGTATCTTCATCCTATGGGTTGTGTTTGTGGAAGGGGATGAAGTGTCAAATAGATCTTTCAAGCTATTTGAAGTTTACTGTGGTGGATGGGAGTAGGTAAGTGTTGCATGGACACAAATGGAAATCAGAATCCGTTGCTTGCCCAGGGGTCTGCCTCAGCAAGAATTCATTACATACATACATTCACATGTGTTTGTATGGAACTTTATCTTTGTTGATAATGATTTATAGAAAAAATGGCATTCATTATGTATATTTTTTTATCAGCAACTCAAGAAATGAATTCATTAAAAAAAATAAAGTACAACAAGAAGTTCTGACCCAAAACATAGACTGTCTTTGTACTCCTTGCTTAGCAAGACCATCCACCAAACAGTTGAGAGATCTTCTGACCCATTGGACTTGAATAGACATGTGCCTAGAAAGCCATTTATAGCACTCATTATGTATATTATCTATTAATTTATGTCAAACAAGCAAGTAGATAAAGAAAAATGTTATGTTGAACAGTTGAAGTGTCGAGCAAGAATCCATGGAGTGCTGGAATCCAATGCGTGTCCAACACAGATGCTTAGTCTACTTAGGAGTGCAACACTAGAGTAAGGTGAGATTCTGTGAATATGAGTGGCATGCAAGACTAGAAAGTTATGAGCTTGAGGCTCCCTTATGATTCGTACAGTGAGTCAATGCTTTTGAAGAAAAGGAGAGCAGATTTTTTGGTGCCCACGATGTAGAAGACTATTATTGGATGGAGTACACTTTTTGTTTGAATAACTGGGGGTAACTAAGATTGGTCTTACATTGTCATATAAATGATGGTGGAAGGAATGTCTTAATAAGAAATTAGGAAGTTTAATTCAAGTCTTTTTATGAAGCTATTGTCTAGGAATCAGATGGAGAGATCAAATGTAAAAGGAATTTGGGGTAATCCAATTTCCCCAAGGATTGTGGCATTTTCTTGGTTGCTGGCTTTAGATAGAATTCTAACCATTCAACATTTGAACTCAAGGGGATTTCAGTTCTATGCTCCTGATGTGCAAAACGGAGGAAAATGTTATACATCCATTCTATTTCTGCAGTATGTTTGAATTCATTTGAGATTTTTCTAGATGCTGTTTAAGGTCCAAAGTTTGACAACATCTTAGCCTGGGTAGATTTTTCTCCTAATGGCCAAACATTGTGGGAAACAAAAAAGCTAAGGTGCTTTGGAGTAGCACTTCATTTATGTTCCTGATGTGCAAACCTAATCACGAGCTGAATGGAACATTTATTTATTTATAATGAAATTTCCTTTTGTTTACCGTTAAAAGAAGTTCTTGGTTATAGCAACTTATGTAGGAGATCAAAACACAAGGGATTTAAGTTTTATAGAAAAAGAACAGGACTTGGAGATAAAATGTAGGAAATAGATAGCATCAAGAGGAACCAGAAGATGGCATGGGAAGGACAAGGGAGGACACTCCTAGAAAACTGCAGATGTTTTATTCCATATTTCAGAAGCTCTGGTATTAAAATCACAAATGGCTAAAAACCTACTTCCTAAGCCAAATTAAAGAAACAATAAACTGCCATGTGAATCGGATTTTAATATAAACAGTAAATACAATTGTTACTAAGAATATTAAATTGCTTAAAAGACAAATTAGACCAACCCCTACAAGTAGAAATTAAAAATTTGCACCTAAAACTCTAAACAGAAAAGTTCAGAAAATCCCTGAAATCCCTTAAAAGGGTCATTACCCAATATTGGTCTGGTCTAAGTTCTTGAAAGGAGTGGACTGAAATACTGAATATGGACCTCAACTTTGGCTATGTTTTGCACAAAGTGGTTGCTCTTAAAGTCATGCCCACATTCTCATGTTTGTCAGCTCAAGATTTTATCATCAGACAAAGCAAAGGCCCCTAATCATTGCAATTTCATGTAGCAAGAAAATCCTAGACAAACTCTGAGATAATTTAGATATTCAAATCCAGAGAATCTGGGTTGGATTGTGGTACCTATTAGTACTTGGTTGTGCCTCTACTGAGGGGCGGCTGAGGTAGTAGGCTCTATGAGATTCCATGAGCCCCACGCCACAGTCCTCTCCCAAAATCCAGGGAATCCATTAGTAGTGTTGATATTTATGTGTAAAATACATGTCCAATATTTTATCAGGTACTAGATGGCATATTTCAGTTGACATTTTACATCTCCAGGGGCCTCATAGAATTTTATGGAAACTATAATTGTACTATAAATCATAGAGAATGTTGAATTTTGTCAAATTGTGAATCTATAGAAAATCCTTTATTCTATTTTTTTAGAAATTTATTAAAAATTAAAATATATATATTAAACGTATGTGTAGAAAAGTGATGCTACCGCATTTTAGTTCATAATTCATACCTGTCACATATGTATTTAGTAAAGTAGAACTGACCACTTATATGTTAGAAACATAGAATGACATAATCAGGTTTGGCTTGAAAGTCAATTAACCCACATATAATAGCTTAATGGCATACATATGATGGAACATAAACTCAAAAAGGTCTTTCTAAAGGGTCCTAATCAAATTGCTTTGAAAATCATGAGATTCATGAATGAAATTGTAAAATTCAATCAATAAGGGTAACGTTTTTTCAAAGAAGGATTCAAATTTTAGATTTGAATTATGATTTTTGGGATTCATGACTCAATTGACAATTTGAATTGTGAATTGTAATCTGAAGATGATGCAGTATGAAGGCAGTGTTGGATGTGCATATGGGGTGGGGGGGGGGGGAGATGCCAGAAGCAATGCAACTGAGACGAAGCAAGGAAAATCTCTGCAGAAATCGCAACCTACCCAGAATGGCCTTTGGGAGGTTCTAGCCATTTGAAAGTATGTATGAGAATTTTTTTTCTTGGAAGTAGATTGGGGTAGGGGAAGAAGCAAGGGTAAACTTAGTAAAATTCTATTTGGTGGACACCATTGAGCACTCTAAAGTAGTGACTGAGGATGTGTAAAGATGGGCTCTAAGAAAATGGAATCTAACTTTCAGCTTCAAGGCTCACAAAATATGGGAATAGAATTCGTTTTTCATTTTCTGTTAGAGACAAAACCTGAAAGAATCCTTAGAATGGAACAAGGAACTATAGGAGAGCGGTGATGCATTTGGGGTGATGGTTTGCAACTATGTAATGCTGGGAGAGAAGAAGAACCAAAGTGGTATTGGATAAGGGTTACTACCTTCCATTGCACTCGTGGAGTGAATCAGTTGTTTGCAGCATAGGCAATTTGTGTGGCGGATATTGGGATTAGATTAATTGGATGTGAGCAAAGAAAACCATTTGATGGACAGCACGGATGGCAAATGTTGTCCTGGATGACTATGTATACCTTGTTCCTATCTGATCAGAGGTGCGCCCAGAGGTACAAAGAAAACTGGAAAATTATAGACAAACCATATCCGCGGACAGAAGCTGGATGCCTAAGGTACTAGTGGGACAAAACATTGAAGAGGAGAAGCTGTAATAAAATTTGAGAACAATCTCAACCACATAAGAAGCTAAGGAACTAGGGTGGAAATGCTGGAGGATGAGTCTATCATGTCATTGGCTGCCATAGAACCTTATGAATGAGTTGCTATGGTGGAATGCAAAGAAAAGGAGCTGGAAGAGAAAGACCATTACCAAGCTATCCTAAATCTACATGCAGCAAACCCTAGAGTTGAAGGAGTTGAAGAATCATCACAAGGGCTATAGTCAAAACATGGGAATAAGATGGAAAATGCCTTGGGTAATTTGGGGTGATTTCAATTCAATATTATTCACAAATGAGAAAACAAGGAATTCAAGGGGTACTTTTGGGATGAGTGGTTATATAGATGTTATCCAAAGATGGGAGTTAGATAGACCTGCCAGTATAGGGACAGGTAATACATGGATAAATGATCAAGAAGGCCCAATCCCTGTGAAGATGATCTCTCCTAGGTGGGAGGAGATATTATCATTTCTTGGAGCTGTACAAGGAAATATGGAAAAAGAATGCCAAAATTAGATGAGATATCTTTTAGCACCATTTTAGACAAGCAAACAACTGAGTTGGAAGCTTTAGTTTCAAAAGGAGAGGTGAAAGAGGCAATCAAGAGATGATGGGTCATAAGGCACCAACACCAGATGGTTTCACAATGTCTTTTCTTACAAAAATTGTTGGGAATGGTCAAAGACAACTTGACAGAGGTACTGAATGAATCTCCTGAGGATGCATTACATGAAAGGATTGAATGATGCTTTTCTAGTTTCTGGTACTTATTCTGAAGAAAGGGCTGTGGAGTTGAAGGACCACCACCCTTTAAGTCCGAACAATTGTGTGCACAAAATCCTACTCAAGGTATTACATAATGGATAGAAAAGGTAATGGAATTTATTATTTCACCAATACAAGGAGTGTTTCTCAGAAGTTGTTAAATGCTTGATGGGGTGCTAATTACTAATGATGAGCTTTTTTCTAGTTTCTAGTACTTATTCTGAAGAAAGAAGGGCTGTGGAGTTTAAGGACCACCACCCTTTAAGTCCAACAACTGAAGAAAGAAGGGTGCTAATCACTAATGAGATTTTTTTTATAAATAATCACTAATGAGCTTATTGACTCCAGATTAAGAGAAAGGAGTCTGTTGTAATATGCAAAATTGACTTCAAAAAGGCTTACAATCACAGAGTGGAACTCATTGACTACATGCTTAGGAGAAAGAACTTTGGATCTAGGTGAAGAATTTGGATCAAGGTTTGTGTAAGAATACCTTATTTCTCAGTAGAAGTGAGATCATCACTGTTGGGGAAGTCCAGTGTATTGATCAGTTAGCAGGCATCATTTCTCATAGTGCTTACTCTGGACCTCCAGTTCAGAGTACTTTAAAGGAGTCTCCATCTCTTATCTTCAAAGGAATGCCGCAAGCTTCCTAACTTCAAAACATGTCTTTCACCACCCCCCAAATCTGCAGATCTGTTGAGGAAGGAAAGATAACCTTTCATTTTGATGGAAGCGCCATCAGAAATCCAGGTGCAGCAGGAATTGGGGGTTTTTAGAAGAAGAGATGGTAAAATTAGTTGGGCTTTTAGTGGACCGATTGGGATTGCCACTTCAACAAAGGCTGAATTCATGACAGCCTTAACTGGAATCAGGATTGCAAGAGATCTGGGTTATTTGAATATAATCATAAAAGGGGATTCTGCAAATACTATCAAGTGGTTAACTGGTCCTGACGGAGATCCCTGGGCTTTAGCTCACTTCTTGGCTGAATCTAGAGACATCCTTTCTAACTTGAACACACAGTTGGGTTGGGTCCCTAGGGAGCTAAACTCTGTTGCTGATGGTCTTGCAAAGGCTGGTGTTCACAGGGATTACATGTTTAATGATAGTTCTCTCCCTGTATAACTCTTTGAGTTAGCAATTACTGTGTTCTCATTTACCTCTTTCCCTTTGAATAAAGTTACCATTTTTTTCAAAAATTGGTTAGCGGGCACATTTTGATGCAAGATAGGACAACTCCTATCAAAACACCTACGGATGCCCTTAAGTGTGTTTGACAGATCAAGATCTTTAAGAGACCTAATCGTTGAATGGTTCCAGAGAAGACCAGTTTCTTGGAAGGCTATCTACCGAAAGGAAGTAAAGTTACATTGATACGTAGTATTGTATTATAGCTAGACAGTTGGCATAATTCCTATCCTTAATCCCCTTACTAGCTGAGGTGGAAAATAAATTAGTAGAATTGATTAGGAATTCCCTATGGAGTAGATGGACAAAGTAACTAAAGATCTACTTGGTGGACTGGGAGAAGCTGTGCTCACAAAGAATGAGGGGTGGATTGGGAATCAGACTGCTAAGGGCTGTAAATACAACCCTACTAGAGAAATGGGGGTGTCTCTTTGAGGTAGAAACTGACAGCCTTTGGAGACAGATCATGGTTGTAAAATATGGACTATTAATATGGGTTAGGACTTAGGAGTCAGCAGAATTGCACCTCTCCTATGGTTGTTCAATTTGGAAAATAATTGAAAAAATCCAAAACACATTAGCTACAAATTAGGGAATGGCAGAAAAAAGGCAAGTTTTGGTTGGACCCCTGGTCCTCTGAGCAACCACTCGTGCAGGTATTCCCATTGCCATTTCTAATTGCACTAGACAGAAACACAAAGGTGGCAGACCATATAATATTTCATAACAATGGATTGGAATGGAACCTAAGGCTAAGAAGAAGTCTAAACGTTTGGAAAATAGAGTAGCTGGCTCAAATGTTAATAAAACTGCAGGCTCAAAAACCAGCACAAAGAGTGGATTAGGAAGGTATGGTAATGGGAGTCAAGTTCCTTCACTGCTAAATCTTTTTTCAGACACCTAGAATCATCACCTGGGAATCCTTTTCCAGTTAAAAAATCTGGTGCCCCACCACTCCCTCTGAGATCAAATTTCTGGTGTGGTCTGATACACTTGATAAGTGCCTGATGGAAGATAGCCTATGTAGAAGAGGTATGGCATTAGATAACTCTTTTCAAATCAGCTAAAGACAGCAAATCATGTTTTCCTTCGTTGCACATTTAAAAGGGTGCTTTGGGCTGAATTCTTCCAGTTATTCAGATTGCAGTGGTGCAAGCCAGACACTACTAAGGATGTTCTTTTAAGTTGGCAGCCAAGGTGTTTAAAGTTTAAACAACTAAGGGAAAAACCCTTTGGTTCATGATACCTCAATAGAAAGTCTTGCACCATGCTGAAGTCATGGCCAGCTGTCAGTCACACCTTCAAGGAAGTGCCTCATCTTCTTTTCTTTTTTGAATATGATGCACTTTTCTTGTAATTGGATATTGCATTACTGGTTTATGTAGTTACTGTATCTCCTAGTGTACAGATCCTTGGTGTTCATGGGTGGCTGTAAAAATTAGTCTCAATAGATATCAACACAATTACTTACACTTCACCTGGTCGGAAAAAAAAATATTTTTACAATTTTAACATGTGCTAACTTATGCCTGAACTTAAAAAATTTATGCCACCCATTGTTAAGTGCTATACATTGTTAGTATTACTTTTCTACTTTTCTCTGATGTACTTATGACTACTTTTATTTCTAGGACTTACAGGGTTGTATATTTCTACTTGTGCACCTCTAACATTGAAGAAGGTAAAGTAGAATTTTCATTCATAAAGCAAAAAAGACCAGACCCCATGTATACCAAGGATCTGTACAGAGGGTACAATCTTTCAGCCTTGAATAACCAGCTTTACAAAAAGCGAACTTTTTTGTCAAGAAAAGTATCATGAGTTTTCCTATAAAAAGCCCTTTGCACGCCCACCCAAGAAAACATTTTAGCCTTTAGTTTTACAAACAAGCCCTCCTCTGTCACATTTGTTGTCGAAGATCCTGAAATTATAATTTTCATTATAATTTCTGGTTGTCTGTCTTGAATCCGGTGGTTTGAGTTATAATGTTGCAACTATTACTTGAAAGTTATTTGAAACTTTTATATTTTGGTTGAGTTACTTGATTAAACTGATAAAAGAGAACTTGTTTATTTGAGGCTGATGCTATTTCATGGTTTTAGCAGTACCTGGATGAAAACAAAAAGTTGATCCTGGCAATATTGGACAATCAAAACCTAGGCAAACTGGCCGAGTGTGCACAGTAAGTGACAAACTGACAACCATATTATAACTTGACATAATGACAAGTTGGTTTGATGTGTCAATTTACTTACTATATTCTATATAGTTACTCTGTACATTATCTGATTCATTTGTATATGAGCAGATTCATATTTCATACTGGTCTATTTGTTGAATTGTTTTCGTGATTCAGGTACCAAGCCCTGCTTCAAAAGAACTTGATGTATCTAGCTGCAATTGCTGATGCTCAACCACAAACACCAGCTATGGCTCCTCAGGTCAGTTACAAAGTCGAACCTGACTGAAACATGCCACTCATCCATCAAATTAATAACATTTACTTACCTTGACAACATTTCAGATGCCGCCACATCACGCAATGCAACACGGAGCGCATTACATGCAACATCCTCAGGCAGCATTGGCTTCACAACCTGGTGTTTTTGCACCAAAAGTCCCGATGCAGTTCAACCCACAGCAAATGCAGGATCATCAGCAACAGCAACATCAGTTACACCAACATCAACAAGCTGTCCAAGGTCATATGGCCATGAGACCTGGAATCAATAATGGGATGCTGGCCATGCAAAATGAGTCAATTCTTGGGGGTGGCAACGGCGGTGGCCCACCACCCAGTGGGGGCCTAGCAGCAGAATATGCACGTGGGAGTGGGGGTGGGGGCAGTGCTTCAAGCGGTCCTCTGGATGTCCGAGGAAACAAACATGATGTCCTAGAGGCTGCTTCTGGTGATGGACAAGGGAACTCGACTCCTGGACGTGGCAGTGCTGATGGGGAACCATCTTACCTGAAAGGATCAGAAAATGCCAGCTGAAACGGCTGCAACTGGATATCCATATGAATAGCAGCTTTGGATGTTGATAGCACATCAGTGTTTCTTATACTACATTAGTACTAGTTTACCTCTGCCGTTGGGATATGTTTGACCAAAACAGATTTCTTGTTTTCCCTTTTAACTGGACATGTAGGTGTGCAGTGTGCTGTTAAGGGGCAAATAAGAATATGATGTCTAGATGGAAGGTTGTCTCTGCTGTTGTTCTGTATCTAACTATCTATTGTTTCTCCAGTCGGGAGTGAATGCACGGCGCATTCTGGTCTCTAGTCTGTCTGATTTAACATTTAACAGTCCCCGTGCTCCATCGATCCCAGACTGCCAGGCAGGGTTCAGTTTTTTAACATAATGAAATTGCTTAGCAATTTATTAAGAAGCCTAAAGGATTTTTCTCACATATCTAATCTATTCTTACTTCGATGAAATAAAACTAGCTTTTTCATTTTTGTTGTTCACGGACGATGAGAGCTGCTATGGTGATAACATTTGTTACTTCAAACTCTTCCACTTGTTTTGTCTGAACTTCAGTGTTTTAGTTATAAATTTTTTATTGTAAAATTCGGCTCTTCACCAAGATTTTACGGAATAATCACTGGTGTTGGAAATAATTGTAGATACAACTAGTATAATATTTTATATATTTTTTTTACCCCCGATACAACCAATATTTGTTGAACCAATGTAAATCTTTGATGCTGGAAAGTTATGATAGGGTAAAGAGCTGTAACCAATCAAAATCCTTCCGTCGTCAATTTTTCTGATAAACCACCATATCCGTTACCACTTTTATGATAATGATGGATTGATCGATTACAAGTTTTTCTGGTATTATGTCTTTTTAGTATTATAATCATTTTTTCGTATCATGCATTTCTCCTAGAATGATATCATTTTTTTTTTATATAAAATTTTTCTCATATTGATATTATTATATTTCTGATTAGACATAATAGCAGTTCCTCTACTTCAAGGAAAACGAAAGACTTATAAAAGATAAAAATCTTAAATGATAAAGGATAATTCTCATAATAATTTGATTAAGAAGAGAGTTACATGGACTTCTGACCTACTCTTACAACTGACTCTAAAATCCTTGGACCACTATGAAAAACAACTTAACTAAACAATTGTTACAACTAACCACGAGAAAATTTTGGCTGTGGACAGACGGCAGGAATTCCTGTTGCCTATCGACATCTGTATGACATGTGTCCAACTTGAATTCAACTTAACGTCACTATGGAGACCTAAAATTACCTATTAGAAATTTTCCATCCTATTAGTGAGCCCAATAAGTAAGCAACCTAATACGTAAAATGTGATAACAAAAAAAAATTGAAATAAATGTGGGTCATTAATGGGTATTGTTGATTTTTTATGTTATGAAATTACGTAACCATTACGTCTATACTTACAATTGTGAAAATGCAGATTAGAGTATGAGAACGGTTACTCTTTTTTCTTCACATGAGAACGGTTACTTTGGCATTAATGAAATGCCAAAGGTTAAAAGTTAAAACCAAATCCAGTCTACACTTATGAGTCATGACCCAAAAACTGGGACTAACATAGTAATGGCCTTACATCTAAATTCCCCTTTATACCGTAGGGCTAAAGCAGTTCGATCAAAGTCAAAACTTGACCATGTTCCCACTGTGAGGAGAGTCTCAAGATTTACCATTTACGCTTGGACATGTACATTTAAGGGTGTCGATTTGGACGGACCAATAAGACATATTGAATTGGACCTGGTCCGTCCAGTCCTTAATAAATTTATATTGGATTGGGTTGGATTAAGTTAATATCTGGTTCATTGATATAAGATAAGAATATAAGTGTCAATGGACCAGGTTTAAATTGAAATCAATCTAAATTAAAACAAATTTGAACAGTTTGGATGATTCAAACACTGAATTGGACTGGTCCAAAATATTCATTGAATTGGATTGGATTGGACCTGATCCATTTGTAATGAATTCACATTAGACTGTATGAGATTGGACCAAACCCAGTCCAATTGACCACCCTATGTCCATTCTCAATTGATGGAAGATGCTTTTATAATTACAAAAAGCGGCTTATATGAAGATGGTTAAAAGGGAATTGTGAAATTATAATTTATACATATCTAATCCCATTCCTGTATGTCGGATTTACATTTTTCTTTCACATTATATATTTACCCAGTATACCCATTATATGCAAGCATTGAAAAATCATAGGTCAAAGCAATGTCTTCGAACTGTTGTTGATCTGGACGGTCAGACCATTTGGCCAGGAAACATTAAGGCAATCGATTTTGTTTCATCCTTACCCCGTTTTGTGGCCAAAAGCTGTTGATTTGGTCAGTGATTTGCTAACCTAGATAGTCAAACCGTCAACCCATTTGACCCAAACAATGATTTTTGGCCATTTTTTATTTTAATCATTTTTTAAAATTTTTATATTTTTAATTTAGAATGAGCTATAAATTCAAACCACATGATCAAACCGCTGACCCAAAAACCAGTGACTAATATGGTTCCGATTCTGAATCGATTGTTAAAACATTGGACCAAAGCTTTTTCTTATAATTAACAGAATAGGTTACACAAAATGGAGGGTAACACGTTTTCCCAAAAATCATATAAATATATATGAGCTAAAGACCATAGAATGTTACATAAATGAACGAAACAAAGTTTGAAAAATTAGATTGAGCCTCATGATCAGCCAAACCAGATCATTGCTTGGTTTGCTTTCAGATACATGTATCGACAGGTTAAGTCACTCTCAAACATGTATTTAAGCTCCAAGCAACTCAAAAGGATATTCTTCAGTCTCAACGGGGGTTGAATAGCTTGCTGCAGACAAGCTACGTACGTACTTAAATGTAAGTAGTTAAAGTATTATCTACGTCGCGCGAATTTGAAGTTGTAAAAGAAAGCCGTGTGGAGAATTACTTATTACATTAGTCTATGTTTGATTTGATAAAAAATAAAATAAAATAAAATAAGAGAGAGAAACAGATCGAAAATTCCCAAGGAATTTTGTGAAAGTTTTTAAGAACTTCTGTTTGACTGTTTCTCTCTTAATTTTTATTAAATTAAACCAAGCATATTGTTAATGAATAAGTAAATAATATTCAATATTCTATTTATTTAAAAGACAAATCTATAAAGAAGAATTAATAATAATATATACTACTGAAATGGATAGGCAGACTGTCCTTTAATCAGGATATATGTATGCAACTAATTAATTGCTTTAGTGTCTCTGAAGAGGTGATGATAGATGCATCGGACCGATCAAAATCCGCAAACTTGCCCATGTGAAAGTTAAAGTATATATGCCTTAGAGTAAGGGCAACCTCCAACCTGGCCTATTTTGATGGTCCCATGCATGCCGGATCTGCTGCTGTACACGTACGTAAGGCTATTGACTTTGCTGTAGATTCGATGAATGAACGCCACCTATATTATATTCTTTGCATAAGTTGGACAAGAGATTATGGCTTCGGTTTGGGTTAGAGCTTAGGGAAGAAAAATAATTAGGAAATTGTTGTATAAAGAAATTAACTAATTAAAAAATAAAAACATAAAAGAAATTAAATAATACCCATTATTAACGTGTTAACAAGGGGGTTCTGATAAGTATAACACTCATGGTAAGATTACTGACCATGCAAACAACAACACATAGCAGAAATGTATTTGATCGAGTCTACAGCAAAGTCAAAAACTTCAAGTCTACAGCAGATCTCACCTCCCCATGGCCTAGTACGTACTCTTCTTCTGCTGCTGCTGGCCATCTAATTAGAGTACTGGGTCAATAGAAGAATGCCATGTCAGATTTAGACTTTAGCATTTCGGTCTCCAAGTCGAAAGGGGACAAACAAACCGACGAAGATGTTACTGAGGTAGATTTGTACTTCACTATCGCCACGACTGTCTGTTGTTTATTTTAGCAAAACCTGTATAAAAAAGGGAAAATTCTCCATTAGTACTCTGTGTTTTAGGCCTATTGTCATTTGGTTTTTAAACTTTGAAATGTGGCAATTCAATATCTGAATTTTTAAAAAGTGACAATCCAGTACCTAATGTTAACCGTTAAGTGGTATTTGAAAAGACATAAATACCCTTCAAATGTCATCGAATTTTCTTTATCAATCATTCAAATATTGACAAAAAATTAACAATTCCAAATCTTTACCTCTTCTATTCAAGAAATTTGGAATCACTAGAATGCCCATACAAATATGACCCCAACTTTCTTGAATGGAACACTAAAGATTTGGAACTGTTAATTTTTTATCAATATTTGGATGATTGATAAAAAAAATTAGATAACATACAAAGGACATTTATATCTTTTCAAAATATCACTTAATGATTGATTAATAACTAATTAACAATAGGTACTGAATTGTCACATTTCAAAAATTTCGAATACTGAATTATTACATTTTAAAGTCCAGAGAATTTCCCCTATAAAAAACAAAGCGATTATTACTTATTATTCCCCTAGAATTTTTAACCAGATGATGAAATGGTTCTGACTTGGACTGTAATGTATAATTCAAGACATGGATCTCAAAACATAAGATGAAACAGATCGTCGGTGGTGGACATCATATTAAACCTTTTTGCCTTCCTGCCTGGTGCTGGAGGATTTTAAACGTACGTTTGAACAACATGAAGGAGTTTTTCTTTAAAGAATAGACTAGGCAGTGGGCCCAGATAGGTATTGATTCTGGGCCCACAAGTTGATTGGTGATTTGACGGTGGGTCACCGGTGCTTATAAAACGTTAGATGGTCGGTAGGTCGTAGATTCTGTAGTTGAAGAGTTTGTTAGATAAAAAAAAAAAATGAAATGAAATAAAGAACTCTGGAAACGTCCACACAGCCGGCTTACAAACAACAAGAAAGAAAATGGGAAAGAAGATCAGCCAGAAAAAAAAAAAAAAAAGTTAATTACGTATATTTAAATTTAAAATATAAAAAAAAAGAAAAGAAAAAGGAGAGATGAATAAGGTCTCACCGGCAAACAATCCTTTCTAAATTAATTCTAACAAAGCAACTACTTACTAACCCATACATGACGTTCCCCTTCCCCATCGTTTTCAATCCCCAGCCGATCCTTGGCTCACTCACACACACCGCATATGGATATAATAACCACATCATACCTATTAGATTGTAGTAGATCCAATGATCCATGGATAAATTATATAGATGGTAAAGCGAATCAGAACCTCTCTCTCTCCTTAAACCTTTTTTCCACTGCGGCCACCATTCAAACAAAAGATAAAAAGAAAAGCAACAAGAAACAAAAGAAAGAAAGCAAAGAGAAAAAAAAGGAGCAGAGAAGAGATGAAGGAAGAAGAACAGCAGCAGCTGCACAACCTCCATCACCATAGAAGAGTAGCCATGCTCTCCGGCACCAAATTCACCAGACGCACTGCTTATTTCCTCCTTGTCGCAATATCTTACGCCTTGGGTTACTTGTCGGCCTCGAGCACCACAGCTAAACAACAATTGTCATCAAGCATCAAAGCCCCAGAAGAAGGCATACCACCAACAAGAATCACCACCGTCGCGACTGCCGCTGTTGCCTCCTCTTTGGCATCGGAGCCCGATCACTTTCGCTTCTTGACCCCATGTGCAGCTCCGCTCCCATCCAAGCTCGTCCTGCGGACAATTCTCGACGGAGTCTTTAATGGTACCTCCCCTTATGAAAGCTTCCCCCCACCACACATCAGTCCCCTCCTCCGGCCCAAACGTATCAAAGGTTGGGGCTCCACGGGGGCTGTGTTCGAGAACCTTATCCGCAAAGTCAAGCCTAGAACCATAATCGAAGTGGGCACCTTTCTGGGCGCGTCGGCGATTCACATGGCCGAGAAAGCGAGGCAACTCGGCCTCCGGACTCAGATCTTATGCATTGATGATTTTCGAGGGTGGCCTGGATTTAGGGACCGATTCCGAGACATCGGGATGGTTAACGGGGATGTGATGCTGCTGTACCAATTCATGCAGAACGTGGTGTACGCTAACGCCACCGAGTCCGTTTTGCCCATCCCCTTCTCCACCGGATCGGCTCTTGAGAAGTTGTGTGAGTGGGGTGTGTTTGGTGACCTGATCGAGGTGGACGCTGGTCACGATTTTCACTCGGCTTGGTCGGATATCAATCGGGCTTACAAGCTTCTCAGACCGGGTGGCGTGATGTTCGGCCACGATTACTTTACCGCAGCTGACAACCGAGGCGTTCGCCGAGCTGTGAACTTATTCGCCCGAGTCAAGGGTTTTCGAGTCGAAGTCGACGGTCAGCACTGGGTCCTCGACTCAGCTTAGGCCCGGGCCCGGGCCCGGGCCCAGGCAGGTCAAGTCAGGTTAGCAGACTCCACAATCACCCAAGCGTCTAAATAGTAAGTTAAGATACCCTCAAAATCCTCTTCTGTTTTTGTTTTGGGTATGAGGTTGGGCCCATTATCAATCAAAATGTTACTAGATGACACTGCAGCGTCAAACGCGACTCACGGGAATAATGAATGAAAAGTATATCTATACTCCAATCGTGATGTGATCCCGTGCCTTTTGATCCAGCCTAGGTCCCACGACGATTAATTATTAGTAAATAATAAAAAGTATAAATATAATGGGTCCGGTTCATGGTAACCCAGTCTTGGAAATAAATAAACAGACAAAAACAGGTATATATATATATATAAATAAGTAGGTTTGGGTAATTGCGTTTTTAGAGACAATGGATAAATAAGTAGGTTTGGGTCTTAATCGGCTCGAAACAACCAAAACCAATCGGACCAATTATAATAAGGAAACATGCATATATAGGGATAGAGTTGGTTCGTTTCAGTTCTGTCACGGCTATTCTACCTTGCTGATAAAGATAATAGTCTGTTTAATATTTGTTAGCTCCCTAGTTAAGTCACTCTGAAGTTGCCAACCCTTATTTTTCTTATTATTATTATTCTCAGTTTTTCTTTATATTCTTCTCACAACAATAATTAAGAGGATAGAATTCATCTCATCTGTTCATCTTCTTTCGAATAGCCAATAGATTTGTATAAAACCACTTTATTATCAGCTCCCAACAGTCATCACGTTTAATGTTTTGCTTACCTTACCTGCAACCCGATGGAATTAATGTTTTAGATTTGACGGTCAGTCAAAAGTCATCTTCAGGTACAACCGCTGCTAAAACCGATTAATAACTTCTCATCCAGCTTAGAGTGTGAAAAATGGTACGTGTCATCGGAATTCGGAATAAGGAACTTTGTTTGTTTGTTTTTTCTTAAATTTTGGGATGACAACTTTAGTAGCCAAGTGTTGGCTTAAATCACAGGGTCCGGTCCCTTATGCTGGACTTTAGGCTTTGGGCGACACTTTCCTACGTCTAAGGTCCTGTTTCTTTTTTGGTAAGTTATTTATTCTGGTAAATGTAGTTATTTGAATAAGTTTTTTCTTGGAAATATTTATTTGGGTAAGTACATTCATCTATGTTCTTTTATTTCTCATGTAAATAAGGCAATGACCATTTTAGTCACAAAAATTCATTATTAAAAATGACATTTTTATCTCATTCAAGTGTTGAAAACTTTCCCCCCAAATGAGCAAGTTATCTATCCACTTAGGAGATGGGTATCACGGAAAATAAACTTTCCCTGTTCCCACAAATCTGAAAAATGAACATAGGATTCTTGGTCAATGAGATTTCGATTCCCATTGACCAACATCCCCCCCTCTCAAAATCTGAAAAAAGAACACCCCTTAAACTCTAAAGCCAGTACACTCCATTATTTCAAAATCTAGTTACGTGCAAGTAATTTCACAATGTGAACATTGACATATGGTGTACCAATACCGATCCTAGCACTGACACCCCGGCTCAACTTTGAACATGTACACCATTTTGGTTTAATTTTGCTTTATATTTGATTTTCTCTTATGCTTATTTTGTTTGTGAGAGATTAAATAGGATGTAAAATAAAGTGGTCCTACCTGTTCTTGCTTTCTATGAAAGAAAGTGGGGATGGGAAGGTTGTTTTTTATTTGTTTGAAGTGTGGTTGGAAGCAAAATGGTGTGGGCCCCACTTTATACATAGAGATTTGAGGTGGGAAGAAAGTAGTGAAATTTTTGTAAATGCAAAATTTGCATTGTCAATGATACAAATGAGACAAAAAGAACAAATTTTGTGTTAAATGGGAGTGCAAATCATAGTTACAAATAAATAGATGCAAAACTGAACCAATTGGAAAATTTGTATCTGATTCAAATATGCACTACAAACAAACAGAGCCTAATAAGTCTCAATTATTCCATCTTGCCTATTCCAATTGAGTCCGGATCTCCACCCACAAGAACTCTGCCCATGTCTATCCACATAACATTGCAGTCACACATGGGAAACATCTCATCCTCTTACATGGTATTATGCATGGGGAGATGTCCCCAATGCACGGAAGTAGTGTGTTGTGGGCAGGAGATATGTCCAGAATTGTTCCAATTAGGGATGAGTATGCATAGGTCATTTGGTTCGGTTCCAAGGCAAAACTAGAGCCTATCTTATAGGGATTGGTTTCACGTTTTTTGAACCAAAACCTACCCTGTCAAGATTGGTTCAAGGGTCTATCCATGAAACCTGTTCTTTAAAAAACAAAATCATTCCATAACATTAAGAATCAAATTAGATAGTTATATGTGTTGTTGAATTTAATATAGTACTATATATTAAGTTATACTTTTTAACATTAAGAATTATAAATGTGACATAATTACATAATCACAAATTGTATCATTGATAATGTTACTATCAATATATATTATTGATTAGAAATCACAACCATAAAATGTTTAAACATGATTTTCAGCAACAACAACAAGAATAATGATGATGATGATGAAATTTAACATTTTAATTTAAATTTTGTAAATATCACATTTTATGTTCCTTATTATATATTCACATTCAAATATTAAATTGAAGAAAATTATTGATTCACTTGAGTGGTTCAATGATCATGTGAGACCATGATCTTTATAAACATGAATGCTTGGATTCAAATCTTCATATTCTCAAAGTATTTTGGGATTTATTTTATGATAAGTTTAGTTCTAAGACCAGTTCGACCAAAGCCAATCAAGGCCAATTCGGGTAGGGTAAGTCCCCAGACCCTGGAACCAGCCTAGGTGGGATCAATTTTAAGAAATTAAAACTAAAACCTACCTAATAACAGATTGGATAATGTCAGCTCAAGATCAATTCGAGGTGAATTCCGTTCAGTTCATATGAACTGATCCATTTGCTCACCCTCCAATGGTCTCCTAAATTCTAATAACCAACCAGCATGGTGGCCAAATAGTTGGTTGGATTTTAAGTCTCTTAACCTTTGGCTTCTGACAGAGCAGTCTCATCAAGGGTGCATTTGCATAATTCAATTAGGGCTCAGTTTGGAAAAAGTATAAATACAAATGTGTAGAATATTTTCCTTCAACCTAGAAGATATATGAATATAAGGCCTTTGTACCACTTTATCCAATATGACATATGCCAACTGAGCACTTTGAACGACAAAACTAAATAGCATCGGCAATTTACATGTATTGGTGCGTTTCTTAATTTTTCTCGCTAAGTACATTGGCTGTACGTGTGTGATTGCAAGAGCTAGCTGAATTCTGGACTACTGATTTGTATAGTTTGTTATTGAGTCTCAGGCTCAATTTCAGGCTCAGTTTGGAAGGAGTATAAATACAGATATGTAAAATGGAATACCTTATATTTATATTGTTTTGTATGTATTTATATTGTATATATTTGTATTTATACACTTTCTAAATTGAGCCTGAGTAATATACGACTTAAGGGATCGCAAGAGGATGATGGACCCAAAACTCAAATGATCATTGTTCCAACTTCCAAGGTAGACTGGAAGAGACAAGCAATGATGATGATAAACTATGCAATTGCTTTCCTTGTTTATTGTTTTTCAAATTTGAATAGAATCGGGAATGTTTTATGCTTTTCTAGTGAATAAAAAGGGAGGGAGGTAAATTATTTGACAGATTATTCTTTTCTTTTTTTCACTTTTCCCGAATTCTATTAGGGCCCATTAAGGAAATTAACCCGAGATGAAAATTCAACTAAGTTGGTTCAACTGCTTTGAAGTATTCTAATATGAATTATACAAAGAGGCAGAGCTGTTCAAATTAATGACTAATGGGCAATTGAGTTAGGCTGATTAATGGATTTTTTACCAAATATAGTTTTATAGGCTGTCCATATGGGGCCCAATATAGAAGCCACTGCACATCCGCCCACTTAAAGGGGGAATCCAAATCTAAGTAGTTTCATGTTAAATGAGCACTTAATAACAATTTTGACTACTGTGTGATACAGTCTGTATCAAGAATTGCTTTTTAATTCGTTTCAACTTTCAAGGGGGTAAAGGGGTATTTTAAGGGAAGTGTCAAAAAAAAAATTCTAAGTACTTAATTAGCTCATCATGTGTGCCTACCTGATCTGGACTGCCTAAATGGATACCACGCTTTGGCAACGAAATCAACGAAAGGATATTTAAGGGCCCATTTGGAGGGCTTTGGTTGAATTGCCTTGGAAAAGCCACGGAAAGAATTTCATGGAATTCCTTTTTTTTTTCTGACTGAAATATATATCTAATTCGGGCTTTCCAGGTTTTTCACTAACCACTGCTGAAAGATAGTCCGGGTAGAGGTTGCCTTGTAGCTAAATACCACCCAAGCGGCGGGCAATAAGGATTAGATTAGGGCAAGTAATTTTTACAAAAGCAACGAGGTCAGATATTCATCCCAAAATAGAATAAATTTGTTCACATGATGATGATGTTGACATGGGTGGATAGCCATATGAGAATATAAATGCATTATAAACGATAAAAGTTGGTTATCATACAAAAGAGACACGATAAAAGTTTGCTAATGCAATGTGCCAGATGGTAAAGTTTCAGCAAATGGAGTTTCCAGTTTTCCACTGACTCACTACAACTTACAACCTCTCAATCCAAAACTGAAATTCATAATTTTCAAGGAACCGTTCAAACTTAAAAGTTTAAACTGTTAGGAAAGGAAAGGTACCTGAACTCATACGTCTTTGCTCTCTAATATGCTCCTCCACACAAAAAGCAGGTTTTGATAGATCAAACACTATGACCATTTTGGTCAAACTGGTTTGATAGTTAAGGAACCATTCAACCCAAAAGTTTAACTTGTATGTGAGGTCCCTGAATAGCGGTGAGCATGGGTTGGTTCGGTTCAATTTCAAATGACAACCTACAACCTATCTTGTATGGATTGGTTTAACTTTTTAGAATTGGAACCTACCTTGTTAAGATAGGTTCTACCCCCTCCCCCCCAAAAAAATAATAATAATAATAATGAGCATCTTCTTTATAAACTTGAATTTCAATAATAATAATAATAATATAGTTCAAAATTTATAACTATTGATGAGGGGTGATTTGGCCTGATCTAATAAAAGGAGAACACGTGGACGTGACCTGCCAACTAGATTGTGACTCAGCACCTTCAACCATCTCAGCAAGACAAGTCACTTCGGGTGTCCCGATCACTTCGGATAGCACCAAAGCCCGGGTACCTCAGATGACCAAGCCCACCAAAGTGACACGTAGCAAAACTCTAGAATCTTCTCAGTTACCTCCCAGCCTTTCGGGATCACTCTGTGCAACTACAGGCCTTATCCTCATTCAACCCAAATCGGATGGACACGATAAGCCTTATCGGCTAGCACGTTATACACCTTTTGGAGCGGAACAGACTCTAACAGCCCGGACCAAAGATCATGGAAGCGTTTTGTGAGACTCACGGCAGCCCAGCTATATAAGGGCATTAACCCCTGGGGACTAGGTACATGCGATACAATGCATTCTAGCTCTCAAGTTACTTACTTTCAGCTTGCTACTCATATCTACTACTGACTTAAGCATCGGAGTGACCTCGCCGAGTTAGCCACCCCGGGTTCTCTAGCCCATCTGTTTTGTAGCTCGACCAGTCTATTTCATTACTGACGTCCAAGCCGCCTTCCGACTAGGAGCATTCAGATCGTGCACCATCAATTGACGCCATCTATGGGAATGCGACAGAAAAGCTAAGTTCCTACCTTACCTTTTTTACTCCATGGCATCCTCAAACAACACCGGAAAGAATGTCAATATGACCGTCTCTAGGGAGCAGGAGCAGACCTCGACCAACCAAGAGTTCCCCACGGTCTGTATCGGCCACTTTACCATCCCATTTACTGTCTCAGGAATTCCAACCGTATAGACTCAATAGTCACAGTTTCGTACCCAACCATTCAACGTTCCACTCCCTCAAGTGAGTACCACCTTTTCAGTCCCCAAGCCCTCTGTGGTCCCTCTTGGAGTTGGAACTCAGCAGTTTGACGAGCTGGTGCAATAGGTTAGGATGATGCAGTTACAGATGCAGCATATTCATCAGCTCCAACAGTATTACTTCTACCAGCAATATCAGCAGTAGTTTCCACCACTACGGTTGAACCAGAACCAAAACCAAAACCCCCAGCAGAACTAGAGTCGGAACCAACTCAGCAAAATGTGCGTTGATCTCCTCTCTGAGGTTTGGAGAACACCCGAGTCTCAACTCCTCCCCGGGACCGAACCCTACCTCGGGACAGAGTCGAAGGTCAGTGCACACCCCTGCCTTCCCAAGGGGTGAACCAGAAAGACTAGCCCGAGAATAGCCACTACACTAGGACCGACCAGCAGCAGCATTCGCAGCGTGAGAACCGCGATCCTCTGGTTAGTGATCGCCAGCTCAGGGTAAGAGGAGCGGGCTCACGACGAGACCCCTTTGTCCCTTGCAACAGTCAGCACCAAGTTCGTGACCGCGAAGATGTGGGCGACAAGAACTCACTCCCACCTCGCGATAGTGTTCGGGAACGCAAACGAACCACGGTCGAGGTGCAAGACAATACCGAGGTGAACAACACTAATGTAGAAGCAACAAAAAAGCGACGACGTCGCAAGACACGCCGGTCATCCACCAGGAACAGTCCCCCAAAGAGCAACCAGCCACTGGTACCAAGCAGGGTGAAGGAGGAAGTGAGCTCGGTAGCTACACAACTAATTCCTGTATTGTGGAGCCGGCCTTCCCCCTTGGCGTCAGAGATTCTCATGGTCCCAAGGCTGAAAGATTTTAAGACATCTACACTGGATACTTATGATAGGAAGTTTGATCCCAATGACCATGTCGACGCTTTCCAATCTCAAGTGTTCCTCGCAGGGGCAGACGAGGTGAGCATGTGTGTAACCTTTTCCATCACCTTCAGGGGGTTAGCCAGACGGTGGTACAGAAGTTTAGCATCAAGATAGATCAAGAGCTAGGGTCAGTTCGTAGACATGTTTACTGCACACTTCATCACTAGTAAGAAGTGCCTAAAATCTCCAGCGAGCCTTCTGAACGTGGTCCAGAGGGAGAATGAGTCAATTAGAAATTACGTCAAGCCCTTCAACAAGGAGTGTTTGCAGATACCCGACCTTGACCCATCCGTACGCTTGACTGCAGACCATAAAGGAGTTCAACATGTCGAATTCTCTTGGCACCTCGGGGTGCACCCACCAAAGACAATCAAGAAGTTCCTCGATGATGCCGAGAAATTCATGAGGACGGAGGAGGCTCTCGGGTCCAAGGCAGAAATCCAGTAGGGAGAAAAGAGAAAGAGAGATGACGAAGGAGCCAGTAGCTGCAAGCATCGGCAAAGGAAGAGAAAATTTCCCAGAAGAAGTAAGCCACCGCATAAAAGAAGCAAATCACCACCTCAGGGTTCTACCTCAGGTCAGCGATCTAGGACCCCTCCAGTTGAAAGGACCACCTACATTCCCCTCAATGTAAAATGAGGTGAGATCTTGATGGCGATCAAGGATTCCGGCTATGTCAAGTGGCCGCCCAAGATGCGAGGAGATCCAACAACTAGGAACCCAAATGTCTATTGCCACTTTCACCGTGACATCGGGCACAACATAGAGAATTGCCGAAACCTCCGTGATGAAATCAAAGAGTTGATTCGCCATGGGTATCTAAAGAAATTCATCCAGCATGAGGACAGGGAGATAGTGGACCGGCAGGCCGATCAGAGAAGGGAAGCTCCAAAGTCGAGTAGAAGGAACAATCAACCACCTCAGCAACAGTCTCCACCAGAGGACAGGCCTATCTACGAGGTGATCAACATGATCACCAGTGGGTCCATCGTTGCGGGGTGTACTACAGCAACAGGAAAAACCTCAATTTGGAAGATAGAGAACGAAGATGAGAACCCACCGAAGTGGCCTAGGGTAGAAGATCCCATCTACTTTACCGAGGGCGATGCGTGTGGGATCCAGTATCCGCACAATGATGCCCTCATCATCAAACTTGTGATCGACTTCGAAGTAAAGCAGGTATTGGTCGATTCAAGAAGTTTGGTAGATATCCAATTTTTAGAAGCATTCGACAAGCTACAGGTAAAGCGGGAGGATTTGAAGACAACAGACACGCCCTTGGTCGGGTTCAACGGCGAGGTGGTTAGGCCTCTCGACCAAGTTACAATACCAATTGCAGCGGGAGCATGGCCCAACTCAATGCGCTTCAAACACACGTTTTTGGTGGTTGTGACTTCGTCCCCCTACAAAGTCCATCTTGCATGCCCTACGTACGGTGGTGTCGACTTATTACTTGTCCATGAAATTCCCAATGAGCTGCGGAGTGGGGGTTGTACGAGGTGACCAGCTTGAATTGCACAAGTGCTACATAGTTGCATTGAAGGGCAAGGCAAAGTTGGTGGAAGACGTCGAACTGGAGCCACCCCCCGAGCATGTAGAGGAACGAGCTGCCCCAATGGAGGAAATAGTCCAAGTACTGGTCTCTGAAGCCGAGCTGACGAAGACCCTCCAGATCGGTGCCCTGCTAAGCGAACCACTTTGGTCGCAACTAGTAAGTTTCCTACTTGATAATTTAGATGTTTTTGCTTGATCTGCGGCAGAAATGTCCGGCATAGACCTTAGCATAATAACTCATAAAATTAATGTGGACCCCTTAGTCAAGCCAGTTAGACAAAGAAAACGAAACCTCGCCCTAGAGCGGTGGAGGAAAGTTGACGAGGAGGTCGGGAAGCACCTCGCAACAAACTTCATTAAGGAGGTCCAATACCTGAGCCGAGTGGCCAACCCTAAGCTGGTGAAGAAGACCGATGGAAAGTGGCACATGTGCATCAACTACACCGACTTCAACAGAGCCTGCCCGAAGGACTGCTTTCCCCTTCCTAGAATAGACCGCCTGGTAGACGCGACCTCGGGGCACAAGTTGCTGAGCTTCATGGATGCTTACTCTGGCTACAACCATATTAGAATGGACTTAGCTGACCAAGAGAAAATAGCTTTTGTAACTGAACTACGGCTATACTACTATAAAGGAATGCCCTTTGGACCTTGGAGCAACTTTCTAGTGACTTGTAAACAAAGTTTTTGAACCTTTGATTGGAAATAAAGTAGAAAGTTATGTTGATGACATGGTTGTGAAGACCCAGTTTTCAAACTCTTTAATCGATGATTTAAACCATGTTTTTCAAATTTTAAGGAAATTCAACATGAGTCTCAACCCGAACAAGTGTGTCTTCGGGGTCACGTCGGGCAAATTCCTTAGCTATATAGTGAACTGACGTGGCATCGAAGCCAACCCGAATAAGATAAAGGTCATACTAGATATGAGGCTGCCCCAAAAAATAAAAGAAGTTCAAAGGTTAACTGGCTGGGTAGCCGCCCTAAACTAGTTTATGTCTAAATCGACAGGCTGGTGTTTACCTTTTTTTAAAGCACTCAAAAAGAATGAAGACTTTGAGTGGACCGAAAATTGCCAACTCGCGTTTGACGAGATGAAAAAATACCTAAGTACAACACCAGTTTTAACCCGACCTGAGGAAAGAGACAAGCTGAAGCTATACCTCTCTGTGAGTGACAAAGTGGTCAGCTCGGTACTAACCAAAGAAGTAGACTAGGCCCAGCGAACCGTTTATTATGTAAGCAAGGTTTTGCAAGCAACAGAGACCAAATATCCCGACATCAAGAAGCTAGCCTATGCGTTGGTAGTAGAAACTCAGAAATTGCATTCATACTTCCAAGCCAACACGACCATCCTCCTCACCAACAAACCCTTAAGGCATGCTTTTCTAAAGTCGGAGGTGTTAGGTAGATTGACGAAGTGGGCCATTGAGCTGAGCAAGTACAACATCCGGTTCGAGCCACGCACAGCAATCAAAGATCAAGTCTTGGCAGATTTTGGGGCGGAATGTACGTTCAGCACGCCGGCCCCTGAGGTGGCTGAGCCAGTTGGCACATTGGAGGTGTCAACCAGTGCAACACTGGTCTCGGTCGGTGGAGCCCTAGATCCTCCATGTAGACGGCTCATCTAATCAGCGAGGAAACGGCACTGGACTCATACTATATGGGCCGAGTGAGGTGAAGTTGGAATACGCTCTCCGGTTCGAATTCGAATAATTGAACAATAAGGTGGAGTATGAGGCATTGATAGCCGAGTTGAACTTAGCAAAAGAGATCGGCGCAAAGCACCTCATAGTATGCAGTGACTCCTAGTTAGTCGTGAACCAAGTGAACGGTGAGTTCCAAGCTCGGGATCCTACAATGATAGCTTACTTGGCCAAAGTAAGGGAACTCTTGCCGACCTTCTTCTCCTGGTTTATCCAGCAAGTACCAAGGTCAGAGAATGCTAAGGCCAATACATTATCATAGTTGGCAAGCACAAGTGACAACCCCATGAGAACGATGTATATAGAAGACCTGCCTCGGCCCATCATTCTCGGGGGGGTGGGGGGAAAAGAGGTCGCTCCCGTGTTGCAAGCAAAACTGCGGTGGATTCACGTGCTCGTTGACTTTCTGATCCATGGGACCCTATCATCAGATCGTAACACAACTAGGCAGGTAGAGCGTCAGTCAACACGGTACGTCATTATCGACGGGCGACTATACAAAAGATCCTTTACGCACTCCTACCTACATTGCTTGTGGCCTTTGGAAGTAGACCGGGTACTCCACGAGATCCATTAAGGTCTCTATGGAGGACACCTGGGGGCAGGGCGCTTGCCCAAAAGGCGCCAAGGCAATGGTATTATTGGCCCACCATGAAAGTGGATGCACTCGAGCTCGTCAAGAAATGCGACAATTGCTAGAGGCACACCAACATCCTCCATCAACTCGCCACCCACCTGAGGTATCTGACCAACCCGTGGCCTTTTGCTCAATGGGGGATAGACATTCTCGGTCCATTCCCATTGGCAACTGGGCAAAGAAGATTTTTAGCCGTGGCAATTGGCTATTTCACAAAGTGGGTTGAAGTCAAGCACTTATAACAATTACAACTCGGAACATGCTGAACTTCTTCTGGAAGAACATAGTCTGTCGGTTCAGATTACCCAAGGTGTTGATATCGGATAATGGGAAGCAGTTCGAAGATATCAAGTTCCAGAAATGGTGTGTCGAGATGGGAATCCAATAGAATTTCACTTCAATGGCACACCCATAGGCAAATAGACAAGCCGAGGTGACGAACAGGGCCATCTTTCGCAAACTGAAAATTCGCTTGGCACGAGCTAAGGGGTTGTGGGTGGACGAGCTGCCCAGTGTCCTATGGGCCTATAGAATGACTATCAAGACCGCAACAGGAGAGACGCCATTCAACTTGACGTTTGAAATGGAGGTCGTGATTCCAACTTAAATTGAAGTACCAACTCTACGGCTTGAAGCATACGATGAAGAGGCTAATGATGACGAATTGTGAACCCACCTAGACCTGATCGAGGAAGTATGTGACCTACCAACAGTAGGTAACTCGGTATTACAATGCCTGGGTCAAGCGACACCATTTCCGAGTTGGTGACCAAGTACTCCGGAAGGTGATGGTACCTGAGCCCGGCATAGGCAAGCTTGGTCCGAACTGGGAGGGTCCGTAAAGGGTAAGACGAGTTTTCAGCAAAGGCACGTACGAGCTCGAAACGATGGAAGAAAAACAGGTACCTCGCGCTTGGAACATTGACAACCTAAGGAGATATTACATATGAGCCTGTAAGTCAAGCATCCACAAAAATTTATTAAGTCCCAAGGACCACAGAGCTAGTCAGAGCGTGAACAAGAGAGTGGACTATGAGTCGCTCCCAGAGCCTAAGGGCTAAGGTGCCGAATTAATAAAAGATCTTGGCACTACATAAGATCCAATCGTCTCCTCAACATGGGCAACATAAGACCCAGCCGCCTCCTCGGCATAGGCAGCATAAGACCCAATCGACTCTTCGATATGGGCAACATAAAACCTAGTCGCCTCTTTGGCATGGGCAAAATAAAGTAGTTCGTGTTCAGCCTCACCAGTGTGCAGATAGGTCGAGCACATACCCTACAGTGTTGGCACACCTCGGCTTACATTGACTTCGGACTATTCCTATCTATGTCGTACTCACCAGCTCGACACCTTGGGAGTAATCTACACTTCGAAAATAAAATATTGCGCGATTGAACACAGGACGAAAAGCAAAATATGTTTCACTACTACATTACAAAAGGAAGGCTTAGTACATTTCAAAAAAATGGGGGAGGAAGGAAAAGGAAAAAGCTACTGCCAAGCTCGGAGACCCGGTATACACTATATTAACAGGGAGGTCCAAGAAAAGAGGCAAATGTCAATCTTGATGGGGCTCCTCGCCCCCTCCTTCGACGTGCTCAGGATGCCTTGTCGGGTCCACTTCCATAGATGTGTTTGTAGCAGCAACGTCATCAGTCTCCATGACCTCGTCGACTGCCACGTCTAAGCTACCCAACTTCTCTCCAGCTTCTTCACCAACGTTGTCATCACCATCCTCCTTGAAGTCTGAGTCTTCCTTCTCTGCCTAGATCACCGTTTTCGTAAAAACCCCGATGGTAGTGAGCAGCTTGAGGTTGAGCTGAGGGAACGCACGCCTAGCCAACCAATGACAAACTTTGAAGCCCTTGTAGAATGACAAGTTAGCCATTCCGTTCACAAAATCATCGAACTTCGGAGAAGACTTGTAAGCCCGAACAACAAGAGTACCAGCCTCCTTTATCTCTTGAGAGAAGATGGCCTCACGATCGACAAGGAGAGCATTGTGATTTTTGACCTCTTTTTCTAGCTCGCGGATACGCTCATCTCTTTGCTTCACCTCGGCCTCCCACTTCCTCGCCAAATTCACGGCCTTCAGTATCTTGGTCTAGCACTTCGTCACTTTAGATTCGGCAAACTGTAATTTGGCCTCAGTAGCAAGTATCTTGGCTTCAAACTCTTCACATTCGATTCGGAGACTTGCAACAATGCCATTTGACGATCAGACTGCTCCACCAGCGAATGGATCATTGAGTTTGTCTGTAAGAAAATCACATCAATTAGTAAGGCGAAAAACACAAAGGGCAGAGGAGTGAGTTCGGAAATATACCACCATCAGATGACCCCAAGTCGTGGCAACAAGCTTAGAGTGTAGCATCCCATTGTACTTGGAGATTTCAGTGGGGAAGATAGCTTCCTTTCTCTTGAGAGTGGCAACTCGAGCATTGAAGATGCTCTAGTCCTCCTCGGGGACTACGTCAGAAGCAGCAACCTTGGGTTGGATGGGCTGGGGCTGGGGCTCCTAGGCCACCTCGGGCTTGCGAACTGGCGACTTGGCTCCTTGGTCATCTTTGACAAGGTCAATCACCGGGGCATCCTCCATCTTTGTCAAAGCAGTAGGAACAGTGGGAGCGGCGACGGGCTCGGTGGCTGAGGGATCAACGCGAGACACCTTCCTCTTCTTCTTCTTCTTCTTCTTCTTCTTCTTCTTCTTCTTCATGTCAGAGAAGAGCTTAGAGATCAGGATATCTTCCATGACACCTATGAAGAAGACAAATTCAGTGTGTGTGTGCCGAAGTGAAGACCTACCCGGGCTCAACCCCGCGTTGATTAGTTTCTTCTCAACCAGGAAATCCTACAGACTTAACTTGAGCTTTGCCCAGGACCGGATTTCCTTCTTCGTTTCTTTATCCAGCCTAATGTTGGGGTCACTGATGGTCATCCTCTAGTGTCTTGGGAACGGCCATCCCCCAGCTACGAAAACGACAAAGTAGTGTCTCTTCCAGGTTGGGACCTTGTTGGGGTAATCGAACAGGACTTTGTACCTAGGTTTAGGGGTTAGGTAATAACTACGCTTTTTGGACGAAGAGATACTGGCGGGATTCTTTTTAATTGAACTGATTGAGCTGAATATGTCTAAAGTCAAAGGTCTTCCGTAGTCGTGGAAGAGGGAGACGAGGCCTACAATGGTATGAATCAAATTTGGGTGGAGCTGGTCTATGGTAGTGTTGAAAATTTTGATGATCAAGATGATGAAGGGATGGAGTGGAAAGCGTAGTCCGGTAGTCAACTGCTCTTCGAACACTACGATCTCTTCGGGATCATGGTCTCATGGGTACCCCTCTAACGGAATGGTCCAACCATGGTCCTCAGGGAACCTATAGTATGCAACTAGCACTTGGAGCCTCTCCGTTGTCATTACAGAAGGACCGAAGATGTTTGGCCCTGGTTTCCGAGAGCGATGCGAGGTCAAGGCTTTCTACCTGAAAACCTCATGCTCCAGAGCTGAGGTATCCTCCTCGGATGGGCTAGATCCGGAACTTTGCGACAAAGCACTCGCCTCGAAAGAACCAGACCCGGCCGAGGTACCCTCCTCGGCCTCGGTTGACTCACCACTCATGTCAAGTAAACTATCTATTTTAGAACAAGGACTAGACATATCGAACCGAAAAAAATGTAGGCGAGGAACAAGGACAGCTTACCTAAAGACCGAAGAAAGGAGACAGATTCAAAGACAGGGGCAGGTAACATCGACCTAGAGACAAGACGCGTGACCTCAGAAATACGAACGCGTATTATAAGGCGAGGTAAAAGGAACTCTAAGGCCTCTATTTATAGACACTGTAGCTGATCTTGGACGGTCAGGATCAGCGCGATCCAACGGTTCCCATGGAAACTAGTTGCACGCCTCCCGAGGTTGAAATCGGTTGAGCACGCGTTTTGACGTCCACGGAGTTAAGTAACCCGCGTGACGTCCGTGCATCCCTAACATGCAATATGGTTTCCTGGTCGAGCCAAGTGGGTCATTGAGGTCAAACCGTCAAACTGGCCATCAACCCGGGGGATATTCAAGGCCAAATCTACCTCAGCTCGTCATGAACTCCCACACCGGTTTGGAACCCCCAGCACGGGGAGTGGGGGGCAATTAATGAGGGGTAATTTGGCCTGGTCTAATAGAAGGAGAACATGTGGACCCGACCTGCCAACTAGATTGTGACTCAGTACCTTTGGCCATCTCAGCAGGACGAGTCACCTTGGGTGTCCCTGTCACTTTGGATAGCACCAAAGCCCGGGTACCTCAGATGACCAAGGCCACCAAAGTGACACGTAGCAGAACTCTAGAAGCTTCTTAGCTACCTCCAAGCCTTTCAGGATCACGTCGCGCAATTGCAGGCCTTATCCTCATCATGCCCGAATCAGATGGACATGATAAGCCTTATCGGCTAGCACATTATCCACCTTCCGGAGCGAAACAGACTCTAATAGCCCAAACCAAAGATCTCAAGAGCGTTTTGTGAGACTCACGGCAGCCCAACTATATAAGGGCATTAACCCCTGGAGACCCAAGTATGCGCAATAGAATGCATTCTAGCTCTCAAGTTACTTTCAACTCGCTACTCATATCCAGTACTGACTTAAGCATCAGAGTGACCTCGCCGGGTTAGCCACCCTGGGTTCTCTAGCCCATCTTTCTTGCAGCTCGACCAATCTATTTCATTACCGACATCCGAGCCACCTTCCATCTAGGAGCATTCAAATCACGCACCATCAACTATAATTAGATTTTGTAAACGTTATCTTTAACACTACTTATTATACACATTCAAATGTTAAATTGAAGAAAATTGAGAAAATCACTTAAAAGTGACTTAATGGTCAAGTGAGACCATGGTCTTTATAACCATGAGTGCTTGGGTTCAAATCTTCACATCTTTAAAGTATTTTAGAATTAATTCCAATGCAAGTTCACTTCCATGGATGGTTTTACCAAGGTCGATTACACCAAAGCTAACCAATGTTGGTTTTTTGAGTTGGTTCGAGTAGAGTAAACCCCTAGACCTAGGCTTGGTTATGGTTAATTTAAGAGTAGTTTGATGTTGGTTTTGAGTAGAGCCTACACCCCTATAGACAAGCACAGTCTCTCCCATTTGATCATGAAAACGTTTAACCTAAAAGCTTAAGTTGTTAGTTGAAGTACTGAATTGGTTTTTATTCTCTAACAACTAATGCCATTTATTTCTACAATCTCAAAGAAAAAGCTTATAAGTAGGTTAAGTGGTAATTGTAGTTTTAAATTTTAAAATTTCAAACCATTAATTGATTTATAATAATCTCATATTCTTTTTAGAATGTTGGGTAATTTTTAATAAATTATTTATTTATTAATGTTTTATATTATTTTATAATAGTTATATATTACTAATTTTATCATCTTTATCATCATTGTCCAAGCTTTATTCCAACTATATAGGTTTGGCTATATATAAGAATGAAGAAATGCTTTGTAGCTCAATGGTTGAAATTAATGCTTTGTGCAAATTCTTTTAACCTGAAAATTATACCAAAAAACATAGGGCCCAAAGGGTAATAGTAAGGTCCTTTTTAGGGCCAAATCAATTTGCAATTTTACATGATTTTTCATCATTTAGGTTGTATTCGGTTGTCGAGAATGCATAGAATTGTCTTATTTGTTCGCGAGAAGTAAAATATTGTGGTTTTCATATAGGTGGAGGGTTATTTGCTTAAAAGTGAGGTAAGAAGCAAGACAATGTGTTCTTTAGTTTATATAAAGGTGAATTGATGCAAGTGGAAGGTGGTATAAATTTTGCATCAATTTTTTGAATGTAAAATTTGCAATGACAATGAATGCAAATTTATGGTAAGTAGAAATTCATATAAAAAAATACAAATTATATAGATAGAGTTCCAACCATCTAGGTGGAGGTCATGTATCAACCTATATCGATGAATACTGGCCTATGTGGAATTATAGTCATTTGTTGATTACTTTTAAATATATGATCAAGACAATATTGTATATCAACCATTTTGTTCATTATCAGTCCATATTGGCTTGTATTCATTGATATAGGTTGATATATGTCGGTTGCTGCTCCAATGAAGAAGAAGAAGTTGCATTCTATGCATTGTCGTCAATATGATTTTAATTGTCAATGGAATCTTTAGGTTTAGTGCTCATCCATCCACAAGATATGTTAAAAAATATTGAATAATTCAAAAATTTGGAGCTTTTGCTTATTTAATTTGATTGAAATAAAATTTTAAAGTATTATTAAAGATGATAAAATAAATAATATATTAGGATGTAGTTCATAACTTAGTGTAGGCACATAACATTTTTGTGTCAAGTGTCACCTCACAAATGGGCTGAATTTGGAAATCTATGATGGAAGCCCAAACTTATAAGAAACTCAAATCCAAGTTAAGTGGGCCTTGGTCAAGCCCAATTATTCAGAGAACATCTTATCTCCTAACAACAAGGGCCTCACAAGATGAAGGTGATTAGTTGAAACTTTATCACATAAGCTTTCACAAAAAATGTTGAAACCAATTAAGACTCTCTCAACATACCTTTATAAAAGAGGCTCTCATTCACAAAGAAATGACCATTTTTTAACTCACAAGAGATCTTTAGGAGAATAAGAAGAAAACTCCGAAGACCTCTATCTATAGAAAACCTTCAAAGTCCTTCATTTGCAGAAGCCTTTTTTTTTTCCTAACTGACAAGAGATCTTTGGAAGAACAAGAACAAAGTTGGAGAGACCTCCATCTAAAGAAGACCTCCAGAGTTCTTCAAAGCAACCTTAGAGTTCTTCACTAATTCAAGAAATCCTTTATATTTCTCTACAATAGATCTCTATGGTATAACTACAAGATTTACAAGCATTGGTTCAGGAAGAAACTTCATCAATTCTTGGATTGTGCACACTTTTAGATTCATCAAAGAGCAAACTTTTCAAGCCCCCAGATTGAATCTTTAAAGAAAAGAATAAGAAGTTTTCTCATTATAAAAAGATTAAATCTTAGAGATCTGTATCCCTTACTAAATGTCAAAGAATTGATATTTTTCATCATTTTTCTGTCTTTGGATTTCTAGATAAGAAATTTATATCAACACTTAGCCCTAATTTATTTGCACCGACCATAGATGAATTGGTTAAACATATTCAAAAAGAAGTTTCATGGTGCATGTTGTTTGTTGATGAAATTGTTTCAATCGATGAAACTAATGAAAGATTAAATACAAAACTAAGCTTATAGACAATTGCCTTAGAAAAAGGCATCCATAGGAACCTATGAGTTGCCCCAATAGGTAATAAAATAAGAGAAAGTATGCTAAGATAGTCTGGTTATGTACATAAAAGGGGCTAGAAGTAGTGATAGAAGTTATTTGTTACAAGTGAAAGGGGCTAGAAGTAGGGGTGGATTTGAGCCGAACTGAGTCGAATAGCTAGCTATTCGAGCTGAACTCGCCATGACAGTATGAGGCTCAAGCTCGGTTTGAGCTAAAACCTTGAGCTCAATTTCGACTCGAGTCAAAAGCTCGTTAGCTCGAGTTTGACTTAAGAAAAATATTTTATAAAAATAAAAAATTATATATAAAATTTATTTTTATTTGATATTTGAAAAATTAAGAATTATAATTAGTTATTATTATATATAAAAATATTATATATATAACATTTTTATTATATATATTATTTTCTAAAATGTTGTTGTTGTTGTTCTTCTTCTTCTTCTTCTTCTTCTTCTTCTTAGGCTTGATTAGGCTCACAAGCCTCATGAGCCAATCTTTATTAGGCTCGAGCTCGGCTCGATTAACAAACGAGCCTATAAACTAGGCTTGA